>NC_068939.1:43885229-44140229 GCF_016801865.2 Culex pipiens pallens
GATGGTCTGTCCGTAGGTGTGTGTTTCTCATGTTCTGTTCTGTTATGTCTGTGTTTTTTGGAGATGGGGAAGGATGGTGGTGGTGGGTGGGTACTACACGAGCCGAAGTGAATACTGACAGGGTAGGAACATCAATATTCGAAAATTTTCGGGTTTTTCAAGAATCGTGTTTTTTTTAAGTTATTTCACATTGGACTTTTATAAATTAGGCTATACCAAATATTTTTTGAAGTTTTTAACCCTCAACTCTGGCCAAAGTCGCAGAAAATAAATAAATAAATAAATGCATTTTACATATCCCCAGTTGTATTGCAATCATTAGTTTTCAAAATATCGAAGAATCAATGAGCTTTTGTTTAAGCCAAAATGGAATTGAAAAAATTGCTGTTAATTTTAAAATTGCTTTTATTTCTGCAAGAATTAAACATTTTTGAAGTTGATGCCAGTAAACGCTTTAGTGAATTTCCTACGAGAAAGAGTTCTGCAAGAATTGAACTTATGCTGATATTTTATTTGGAGAAAATATTCTGTGAACTCTTCTCTACATTCTGATTTAAATAAAGACGGCTGATACCGCCACATCTATAAACGCTAATGTTGAATTGGGCAAAATGATTTATTTTTTTCCAAAATCTCTTTAATATTCAGTAGATTTTTGGTAATATTTGACAAATTATGCTATTTAAAATGCTCAAATTTGTATTCCGGTATTACTTTAATGTACACTTAGTTGTACAATGAAAAGTTTATTTCATTTTGTTTAGAAAATCATTTAATTTTGGGATTAATTATTAAAAGCATTGAAATTTTTTAAATTGCATTTAAGATTCTCAAAAACAAAATCATGCCATATTGAAACGGTTCTTTTAAAAGACCGGAGTTTAAAAAAGAACCACGGTTCTTTTTTTGTGAGCCATGGTTCGTTCGCTCTTTTTAGTGAATCGGCTCTTTGAGCGGTTCGCTCTTTTTTTGCCCACCTTTAATTCAAACACTGCTTAAATGGTCCCAAATCACGAATTTAATGTTAAAAACAGAATATTAAGAATAAAAATCAATTAGATTTAATTTAAAATGTTTTCAATTTTGGTTGAATTCTGATGAACAGAACCTCGAAATATTTTATTTCGGGAAAAATGCGTAATTACAATGATATTTTGAAAATAAATGATTGTAAAGCAACTAAGCAGGTGTTAAAACCCGAGAATTTTAATACCATGGCTTACAATTTCTATGTTATATTTCATTTTTTTATCATCCCCACTTGACTTGGCCATTTTTGGAAGTTGTTGCCTTCTTATTCCAAAATGGTCAAACTTACGGACAAATTCCTGCAATAACGGGAATGTAAAATTAATCAAACCTTGTTGTTAATTACTTTGTGTAAAGTATTTTAGGGGATGAATAAAAAATATTTCGATAGTACCCGTAGTTTTGAAGATACTAAAATGTCTGTAACAAAAATCTGGGTGCAAAAGCTCTGGTTGATGTGCACCGTGAATAACATTGAAAAGGAATTTTTTTTGGAAGCATAAAAAATCAGAATTGTAACATTTAAGATTGATTTTCGGAAGATCTAGAAAGAATTTGTGTTTTTTTTTTTGACAAAGGACTTTGTCTTAAAGCTCTATCTGCGGTGTCAATGCAAATTTTTTCGAAAATGTAGCGTTACCGTCGCAAGCCCTCGGCGTGACATTCTGTTTCTG
Source organism: Culex pipiens pallens (assembly GCF_016801865.2). Classification (NCBI taxonomy): domain Eukaryota; kingdom Metazoa; phylum Arthropoda; class Insecta; order Diptera; family Culicidae; genus Culex; species Culex pipiens. Next base: position 43,886,933 of record NC_068939.1, read on the forward strand.
TTGCGTAGATGCCGTGAAAACTATTTAAGCTAAAAGTTAGCCTCTGGAGGATTTAGTGTCCATCAGACTTTCATTAAAGACGGACCTTACGTTGGGAATTTTATTGCTCACACACACACACACACGCAGGTGGTGCACGAACTTGAGAGGAGGTCCAAGAAGTTATTGACGGTAGCCAGAACGGTCACCGGAATACCGAAATTATTGGGAACAATTTGGTAGGATATCGGTCACACCCGGAGTGGCCAGTGCCCTGTGGGAAGGTTCTACCGGGAGGACATTTACGGAACCATACAAATTTGGGCAATATGGGTATCAAAATTCATGGTTTTTGATACTGGTAATGAAAATGACCATTTTGGCAGGATTGGCCACACCCGGAGTGGCCATTGCCCTGAAGGAAGGTTCTACCGGGAGGACATTTACGGAACCATACAAATTTGGGCAATATGGGTATCAAAATTCATGGTTTTTGATACTGGTAATGAAAATGACCATTTTGGCAGGATTGGCCACACCCGGAGTGGCTAGTGCCCTGTGGGAAGGTTCCACCGGGAGGACATTTACGGAACCATACAAATTTAGGCAATATGGGTATCAAAATTCATGGTTTTTGATACTGGTAATGAAAATGACCATTTTGGCAGGATTGGCCACACCCGGAGTGGCCATTGCCCTGAGGGAAGGTTCTACCGGGAGGACATTTACGGAACCATACAAATTTGGGCAATATGGGTATCAAAATTCATGGTTTTTGATACTGGTAATGAAAATGACCATTTTGGCAGGATTGGCCACACCCGGAGTGGCCATTGCCCTGAGGGAAGGTTCTACCGGGAGGACATTTACGGAACCATACAAATTTGGGCAATATGGGTATCAAAATTCATGGTTTTTGATACTGGTAATGAAAATGACCATTTTGGCAGGATTGGCCACACCCGGAGTGGCCATTGCCCTAAGGGAAGGTTCTAACGGGAGGACATTTACGGAACCATACAAATTTAGGCAATATGGGTATCAAAATTCATGGCTTTTGAAACTTGTAATGAAAATGGCCATTTTGGGGCATTTTCATTAATGTCCCCACGGTAGAACCTTCCCGAGGGCACTGACCACTCCAGGTGTGGCCACTCCGGTCAAAATGGCCATTTTCATTACCAGTTTAAAAAACCATGAATTTTGATACCCATATTGCCATAAGTCGTATGGTTCGATTAATGTCCCCACGGTAGAACCTTCCCGAGGGCACTGGCCACTCCGGGTGTGGCCAATCCAGTCAAAATGGCCATTTTCATTATCAGTTTCAAAAACCATGAATTTTGATACCTATATTGCCCCAAGTCGTATGGTTCGATTAATGTCCCCCCGGTAGAACCTTCTTCAATCCTGTCAAAATGCCCATTTTCATTACCAGTTTCAATAACCATGAATTTTGATACCTATATTGCCCCAAGTCGTATGGTTCGATTAATGTCCCCCCGGTAGAACCTTCCCGAGGGCACTGGCCACTCCGGGTGTGGCCAATCCAGTCAAAATGCCCATTTTCATTATCAGTTTCAAAAACCATGAATTTTGATACCTATATTGCCCCAAGTCGTATGGTTCGATTAATGTCCCCCCGGTAGAACCTTCCCGAGGGCACTGGCCACTCCGGGTGTGGCCAATCCAGTCAAAATGGCCATTTTCATTATCAGTTTCAAAAACCATGAATTTTGATACCGATATTGCCCCAAGTCGTATGGTTCGATTAATGTCCCCCCGGTAGAACCTTCCCGAGGGCACTGGCCACTCCGGGTGTGGCCAATCCTGTCAAAATGCCCATTTTCATTACCAGTTTCAATAACCATGAATTTTGATACCCATATTGCCCCAAGTCGTATGGTTCGAATAATGTCCCCCCGGTAGAACCTTCCCGAGGGCACTGGCCACTCCGGGTGTGGCCAATCCAGTCAAAATGGCCATTTTCATTATCAGTTTCAATAACCATGAATTTTGATACCCATATTGCCCCAAGTCATATGGTTCGATTAATGTCCCCCCGGTAGAACCTTCCCGAGGGCACTGGCCACTCCGGGTGTTGCCAATCCTGTCAAAATGCCCATTTTCATTACCAGTTTCAATAACCATGAATTTTGATACCCATATTGCCCCAAGTCGTATGGTTCGAATAATGTCCCCCCGGTAGAACCTTCCCGAGGGCACTGGCCACTCCGGGTGTGGCCAATCCAGTCAAAATGGCCAATTTCATTATCAGTTTCAAAAACCATGAATTTTGATACCCATATTGCCCCAAGTCGTATGGTTCGATTAATGTCCCCCCGGTAGAACCTTCCCGAGGGCACTGGCCACTTCGGGTGTGGCCAATCCAGTCAAAATGGCCAATTTCATTATCAGTTTCAAAAACCATGAACTTTGATACCTATATTGCCCCAAGTCGTATGGTTCGATTAATGTCCCCCCGGTAGAACCTTCCCGAGGGCACTGGCCACTTCGGGTGTGGCCAATCCAGTCAAAATGGCCAATTTCATTATCAGTTTCAAAAACCATGAATTTTGATACCCATATTGCCCCAAGTCGTATGGTTCGATTAATGTCCCCCCGGTAGAACCTTCCCGAGGGCACTGGCCACTTCGGGTGTGGCCAATCCAGTCAAAATGGCCAATTTCATTATCAGTTTCAAAAACCATGAATTTTGATACCCATATTGCCCCAAGTCATATGGTTCGATTAATGTCCCCCCGGTAGAACCTTCCCGAGGGCACTGGCCACTCCGGGTGTTGCCAATCCTGTCAAAATGCCCATTTTCATTACCAGTTTCAATAACCATGAATTTTGATACCCATATTGCCCCAAGTCGTATGGTTCGAATAATGTCCCCCCGGTAGAACCTTCCCGAGGGCACTGGCCACTCCGGGTGTGGCCAATCCAGTCAAAATGGCCATTTTCATTATCAGTTTCAATAACCATGAATTTTGATACCCATATTGCCCCAAGTCATATGGTTCGATTAATGTCCCCCCGGTAGAACCTTCCCGAGGGCACTGGCCACTCCGGGTGTGGCCAATCCAGTCAAAATGGCCAATTTCATTATCAGTTTCAAAAACCATGAATTTTGATACCCATATTGCCCCAAGTCGTATGGTTCGAATAATGTCCCCCCGGTAGAACCTTCCCGAGGGCACTGGCCACTCCGGGTGTGGCCAATCCAGTCAAAATGGCCAATTTCATTATCAGTTTCAAAAACCATGAATTTTGATACCCATATTGCCCCAAGTCGTATGGTTCGATTAATGTCCCCCCGGTAGAACCTTCCCGAGGGCACTGGCCACTTCGGGTGTGGCCAATCCAGTCAAAATGGCCAATTTCATTATCAGTTTCAAAAACCATGAACTTTGATACCTATATTGCCCCAAGTCGTATGGTTCGATTAATGTCCCCCCGGTAGAACCTTCCCGAGGGCACTGGCCACTTCGGGTGTGGCCAATCCAGTCAAAATGGCCAATTTCATTATCAGTTTCAAAAACCATGAATTTTGATACCCATATTGCCCCAAGTCGTATGGTTCGATTAATGTCCCCCCGGTAGAACCTTCCCGAGGGCACTGGCCACTTCGGGTGTGGCCAATCCAGTCAAAATGGCCAATTTCATTATCAGTTTCAAAAACCATGAACTTTGATACCTATATTGCCCCAAGTCGTATGGTTCGATTAATGTCCCCCCGGTAGAACCTTCCCGAGGGCACTGGCCACTCCGGGTGTTGCCAATCCTGTCAAAATGCCCATTTTCATTACCAGTTTCAATAACCATGAATTTTGATACCCATATTGCCCCAAGTCGTATGGTTCGAATAATGTCCCCCCGGTAGAACCTTCCCGAGGGCACTGGCCACTCCGGGTGTGGCCAATCCAGTCAAAATGGCCATTTTCATTATCAGTTTCAATAACCATGAATTTTGATACCCATATTGCCCCAAGTCGTATGGTTCGATTAATGTCCCCCCGGTAGAACCTTCCCGAGGGCACTGGCCACTCCGGGTGTGGCCAATCCAGTCAAAATGGCCAATTTCATTATCAGTTTCAAAAACCATGAATTTTGATACCCATATTGCCCCAAGTCGTATGGTTCGATTAATGTCCCCCCGGTAGAACCTTCCCGAGGGCACTGGCCACTCCGGGTGTGGCCAATCCAGTCAAAATGCCCATTTTCATTATCAGTTTCAAAAACCATGAATTTTGATACCCATATTGCCCCAAGTCGTATGGTTCGATTAATGTCCCCCCGGTAGAACCTTCTCGAGGGCACTGGCCACTCCGGGTGTGGCCAATCCAGTCAAAATGACCATTTTCATTATCAGTTTCAAAAACCATGAATTTTGATACCTATATTGCCCCAAGTCGTATGGTTCGATTAATGTCCCCCCGGTAGAACCTTCCCGAGGGCACTGGCCACTCCGGGTGTGGCCAATCCAGTCAAAATGCCCATTTTCATTATCAGTTTCAAAAACCATGAATTTTGATACCCATATTGCCCCAAGTCGTATGGTTCGATTAATGTCCCCCCGGTAGAACCTTCCCGAGGGCACTGGCCACTCCGGGTGTGGCCAATATCCTATAAATGTGGTCCCAAGCCCATTGCCCCAAATCATTCTGGTCCGGTGAACGTCCTTACAATCTTCATAAGAACAGAATTCCTTCCAATTTAGTGCACAAACTGTGTCTTTCAATGTGTGCGTGTGTGTGTGTGAGCAATAAAATTACCACCGTGGATCCGTCTTTGACGAAACCTCGTAAGGTACTGACATTTTCTGAGGCTATCTGTTAGCTTAAATAGTTCGCATGAAATGTGGCAACATGGTGCAAATTTAGCATCCTCTCCTGTTTTCGTGGTACTGTCACGCGAGAATGTTGCACCACTGTTGCCACATTTCATGCGAACTATTTAAGCTAACAGATAGCCTCAGAAAATTTCAGTGCCTACTGAGGTTTCATCAAAGACGGATCCACGGTGGTAATTTTATTGCTCACACATGTACACATTGAAAAACACAGGTTGTGCACCAACTTGGGAGGAATTCTGTTATAATGAAGATTGTTAGGACGGTCACCCAAAAACCAGAATGATTTGGGGCAATGGGCTTGGGACCACATTTATAGGATATTGGCCACACCCGGAGTGGCCAGTGCCCTCGGGAAGGTTCTACCGGGGGGCATTAATCGAACCATACGACTTGGGGCAATATGGGTATCAAAATTCATGGTTTTTGAAACTGATAATGAAAATGGCCATTTTGACTGGATTGGCCACACCCGGAGTGGCCAGTGCCCTCGGGAAGGTTCTACCGTGGGGACATTAATCGAACCATACGACTTAGGGCAATATGGGTATCAAAATTCATGGTTTTTTAAACTGGTAATGAAAATGGCCATTTTGACTGGATTGGCCACACCCGGAGTGGCCAGTGCCCTCGGGAAGGTTCTACCGGGGGGCATTAATCGTACCATACGACTTGGGGCAATATGGGTATCAAAATTCATGGTTTTTGAAACTGATAATGAAAATGGCCATTTTGACTGGATTGGCCACACCTGGAGTGGCCAGTGCCCTCGGGAAGGTTCTACCGGGGGGCATTAATCGAACCATACGACTTAGGGCAATATGGGTATCAAAATTCATGGTTTTTGAAACTGATAATGAAAATGGCCATTTTGACTGGATTGGCCACACCCGGAGTGGCCAGTGCCCTCGGGAAGGTTCTACCGTGGGGACATTAATCGAACCATACGACTTGGGGCAATATGGGTACCAAAATTCATGGTTTTTGATACTGGACATGAAAATTACCATTTTGATTGGACATTTTCCGAACCATACTTGTTTTGGCAATTTATTTCCACAGAGGTGCCAAAGATTGAAAACATTTTATAGGAATAAATTATTTAGGATTAAATACATAGGCAATGTTTTAAAAATATAAAATAAAATAGAATATTTTTTAGGAGTTTTGTACAAAGTTCTTTGTCATATTGGTCATGTAGAACATAACCACCTGCACCTTTTTTTTTATGTTACAATGAATTTAAGTAAGGCCGTTGCAAATATTTTTCAAAATTAATGTCGTCCCCCTTTAAAGTTGGCCTGAATAATAAGGGGGCAAAAAAATATATCCCACGAAAAGTTTGTTTTTTTGCGAAAAAAAAAAATTCCGCCAATAATTCGATATTTTCAAAACAAATGATTGGAAAGCAACTGTACGCCTGTAAAATGCATTTTAAAACACTTTTTTCATCCAAATGTTGAAACCTAGGCTTGTATTCAATTTTTATATTTTTTTATTTTTTTTGTCCCCCCCTCGACTTTGGTCAGAGCTGAGGGACATAAACTTCAAAAAATCTTTGCAACAGTCCTATAATTCAAATTTGCATAACATTTAAAAATAACATTGAGAATCTGACAACCCCATAAAAAGATATGATTACTTTAGGTGTGATCATACACTTTTTTTGAAGCCAGATCTCAGATAATTTGGGGACACAGACATAATTTCTTACGCATTTTGGGATACTTTGTGATATAATATTTCATAATTGTGTTGGATTAGATTAGTTTAAATTAGATTAGATTAGATTAGATTAGATTAGATTAGATTAGATTAGATTAGATTAGATTAGATTAGATCAGATTAGATTAGATTAGATTAGATTAGATTAGATTAGATTAGATTAGATTAGATTAGATTAGATTAGATTAGATTAGATTAGATTAGATTAGATTAGATTAGATTAGATTAGATTAGATTAGATTAGATTAGATTAGATTAGATTAGATTAGATTAGATTAGATTAGATTAGATTAGATTAGATTAGATTAGATTAGATTAGATTAGATTAGATTAGATTAGATTAGATTAGATTAGATTAGATTAGATTAGATTAGATTAGATTAGATTAGATTAGATTAGATTAGATTAGATTAGATTAGATTAGATTAGATTAGATTAGATTAGATTAGATTAGATTAGATTAGATTAGATTAGATTAGATTAGATTAGATTAGATTAGATTAGATTAGATTAGATTAGATTAGATTAGATTAGATTAGATTAGATTAGATTAGATTAGATTAGATTAGATTAGATTAGACTAGATTAGATTAGATTAGATTAGATTAGATTAGATTAGATTAGATTAGATTAGATTAGATTAGATTAGATTAGATTAGATTAGATTAGATTAGATTAGATTAGATTAGATTAGATTAGATTAGATTAGATTAGATTAGATTAGATTAGATTAGATTAGATTAGATTAGATTAGATTAGATTAGATTAGATTAGATTAGATTAGATTAGATTAGATTAGATTAGATTAGATTAGATTAGATTAGATTAGATTAGATTAGATTAGATTAGATTAGATTAGATTAGATTAGATTAGATTAGATTAGATTAGATTAGATTAGATTAGATTAGATTAGATTAGATTAGATTAGATTAGATTAGATTAGATTAGATTAGATTAGATTAGATTAGATTAGATTAGATTAGATTAGATTAGATTAGATTAGATTAGATTAGATTAGATTAGATTAGATTAGATTAGATTAGATTAGATTAGATTAGATTAGATTAGATTAGATTAGATTAGATTAGATTAGATTAGATTAGATTTAGATTAGATTAGATTAGATTAGATTAGATTAGATTAGATTAGATTAGATTAGATTAGATTAGATTAGATTAGATTAGATTAGATTAGATTATTAGATTAGATTAGATTAGATTAGATTAGATTAGATTTGATTAGATTAGATTAGATTAGATTAGAATAGAATAGATTAGATTAGATTAGATTAGATTAGATTAGAAAAGATTAGATTAGATTAGATTAGATTAGATTAGATTAGATTAGATTAGATTAGATTTAGATTAGATTAGATTAGATTAGATTAGATTAGATTAGATTAGATTAGATTAGATTAGATTAGATTAGATTATATTAGATTAGATTAGATTAGATTAGATTAGATTAGATTAGATTAGATTAGATTAGATTAGATTAGATTAGATTAGATTAGATTAGATTAGATTAGATTAGATTAGATTAGATTAGATTAGATTAGATTAGATTAGATTAGATTAGATTAGATTAGATTAGATTAGATTAGATTAGATTAGATTAGATTAGATTAGATTAGATTAGATTAGATTAGATTAGATTAGATTAGATTAGATTAGATTAGATTAGATTAGATTAGATTAGATTAGATTAGATTAGATTAGATTAGATTAGATAGATTAGATTAGATTAGATTAGATTAGATTAGATTAGATTAGATTAGATTAGATTAGATTAGATTAGATTAGATTAGATTAGATTAGATTAGATTAGATTAGATTAGATTAGATTAGATTAGATTAGATTAGATTAGATTAGATTAGATTAGATTAGATTAGATTAGATTAGATTAGATTAGATTAGATTAGATTAGATTAGATTAGATTAGATTAGATTAGATTAGATTAGATTAGATTAGATTAGATTAGATTAGATTAGATTAGATTAGATTAGATTAGATTAGATTAGATTAGATTAGATTAGATTAGATTAGATTAGATTAGATTAGATTAGATTAGATTAGATTAGATTAGATTAGATTAGATTAGATTAGATTAGATTAGATTAGATTAGATTAGATTAGATTAGATTAGATTAGATTAGATTAGATTAGATTAGATTAGATTAGATTAGATTAGATAGATTAGATTAGATTAGATTAGATTAGATTAGATTAGATTAGATTATATTAGATTAGATTAGATTAGATTAGATTAGATTAGATTAGATTAGATTAGATTAGATTAGATTAGATTAGATTAGATTAGATTAGATTAGATTAGATTAGATTAGATTAGATTAGATTAGATTAGATTAGATTAGATTAGATTAGATTAGATTAGATTAGATTAGATTAGATTAGATTAGATTAGATTAGATTAGATTAGATTAGATTAGATTAGATTAGATTAGATTAGATTAGATTAGATTAGATTAGATTAGATTAGATTAGATTAGATTAGATTAGATTAGATTAGATTAGATTAGATTAGATTAGATTAGATTAGATTAGATTAGATTAGATTAGATTAGATTAGATTAGATTAGATTAGATTAGATTAGATTAGATTAGATTAGATTAGATTAGATTAGATTAGATTAGATTAGATTAGATTAGATTAGATTAGATTAGATTAGATTAGATTAGATTAGATTAGATTAGATTAGATTAGATTAGATTAGATTAGATTAGATTAGATTAGATTAGATTAGATTAGATTAGATTAGATTAGATTAGATTAGATTAGATTAGATTAGATTAGATTAGATTAGATTAGATTAGATTAGATTAGATTAGATTAGATTAGATTAGATTAGATTAGATTAGATTAGATTAGATTAGATTAGATTAGATTAGATTAGATTAGATTAGATTAGATTAGATTAGATTAGATTAGATTAGATTAGATTAGATTAGATTAGATTAGATTAGATTAGATTAGATTAGATTAGATTAGATTAGATTAGATTAGATTAGATTAGATTAGATTAGATTAGATTAGATTAGATTAGATTAGATTAGATTAGATTAGATTAGATTAGATTAGATTAGATTAGATTAGATTAGATTAGATTAGATTAGATTAGATTAGATTAGATTAGATTAGATTAGATTAGATTAGATTAGATTAGATTAGATTAGATTAGATTAGATTAGATTAGATTAGATTAGATTAGATTAGATTAGATTAGATTAGATTAGATTAGATTAGATTAGACTAGATTAGATTAGATTAGATTAGATTAGATTAGATTAGATTAGATTAGATTAGATTAGATTAGATTAGATTAGATTAGATTAGATTAGATTAGATTAGATTAGATTAGATTAGATTAGATTAGATTAGATTAGATTAGATTAGATTAGATTAGATTAGATTAGATTAGATTAGATTAGATTAGATTAGATTAGATTAGATTAGATTAGATTAGATTAGATTAGATTAGATTAGATTAGATTAGATTAGATTAGATTAGATTAGATTAGATTAGATTAGATTAGATTAGATTAGATTAGATTAGATTAGATTAGATTAGATTAGATTAGATTAGATTAGATTAGATTAGATTAGATTAGATTAGATTAGATTAGATTAGATTAGATTAGATTAGATTAGATTAGATTAGATTAGATTAGATTAGATTAGATTAGATTAGATTAGATTAGATTAGATTAGATTAGATTAGATTAGATTAGATTAGATTAGATTAGATTAGATTAGATTAGATTAGATTAGATTAGATTAGATTAGATTAGATTAGATTAGATTAGATTAGATTAGATTAGATTAGATTAGATTAGATTAGATTAGATTAGATTAGATTAGATTAGATTAGATTAGATTAGATTAGATTCGATTAGATTAGATTAGATTAGATTAGATTAGATTCGATTAGATTAGATTAGATTAGATTAGATTAGATTAGATTAGATTAGATTAGATTAGATTAGATTAGATTAGATTAGATTAGATTAGATTAGATTAGATTAGATTAGATTAGATTAGATTAGATTAGATTAGATTAGATTAGATTAGATTAGATTAGATTAGATTAGATTAGATTAGATTAGATTAGATTAGATTAGATTAGATTAGATTAGATTAGATTAGATTAGATTAGATTAGATTAGATTAGGTTAGACAATGCTCATAAGATTGAATTGAAATTTGGATATAGGTTGCCCTTTTCGATCTCAAGCAGAACCAAAACTATTTTTGGTATTGAAGGTTAAACCTCTACTGCTCAAATTGCTCTAATGTCATTACACTTTGCCTATCTAATTTTTTCACGCTTCATCATCATTTAAATTGCAAAAAAATGCGTAGAGATATAGTCTGGGACACTACAAAAATTACTGCATACTTCTTTTTAATGAAAATATAGGAAATGTTAGTAAAAAACACAGCCAAAGTTGACCCCTAAAAAATGTCATTTTTTAAAACATTTGCAAAGTCACATAAAACAAGTTAAACTTCCAACCCTGAAATTATCTAAAATTTTAAGAGTTCTTCTTTTCAATGCTTTTTAAAGATCAAAAATCGGTTGGAGAATTGATTTTTGGCGATTTTTTTAGATCGAAGCCCGTCTAAAGGCGGGGTCAGGTTGTAGAGGGTTAACTTATGGAAGGAACCTAAATCGTGCACAAAAAAGTGTAAATTTGAAATCAACATTTTCTGATTAAGCTCAAATTTGATGGAGCTGTTGATACAAGCAAAACAAGCGAGACCTTGCTTGACTTTATGCTGGAGAGATATCGCAGTTGAAAAATTGAGGTTTTAACATTTTTTTTTACGAAAAAAGCGAAACTTTCGGGTGGTGTCAAAAATGAGAAGTGATTTTCTGGTTTTTATGGTATCAACAGCCTCACTAAATTTGAGCTGGACCAGGAATTGTTGATTTTAAGTGCTGTGTACGTTTGAGGGTTAATTACAATAATATTTTCTACAGTACAGCTACTAGAAAGATTCAAAAGAATACATAATTTCAAAATCATACAATTTTGTTAGCGTTCGAAACGATTAAAAATACATCATTTTACTCTAGATGGTGCCCATCGCAAGTATCCCCAAAAATATAAAAGAATACCCATATTCAGGGGACACTCGCACACATTCGCACTCAATTTCGGGATAGAACCATGGAGCGGGAGGGACGGTTGATTTAATTCCGGTGCCGCTGGGCCACAATTTTAGGTTCGTCGAAATTGGTCCATCAGTTGGGTTCGGTCGCACCGGCAGTCACACATACTGATGAGCAAATATTTCTTATAAATTAATTTCAAACTGTAGTCTTCTGGCGCTGGATTAACACATAGGCGAGCAATTAAGGATATTCAAATTTTCAGGATGTTTGAACTTCAGTTTCTCACTTCTTTGACAAACTTTGATGAACAGATTTTTCCCAATTTTCACAGTTGGTATTCGAAAACTACCTGTTACGAAAGGCTCCCATCAGAGATCTCGTTTTATGATTTAACTAAATATTTGACTAAATCCCTTTTTTCCCACAGTCAGCGCTTTTTCCGATTGATGAAGATGAACCCCGCTTGGAAAACCAATTTCACTTGTGGATCTTCGACCGGGGAAAATCCATAACCCAATTAAAAACGGGCAACCTTTATCCCAACCCATTCCGTTTCCCGGCACACTCACACTCAAGAAACAATTTTCATTAGTCAAATTTGTCTTTACCGGGGTTGGAAAATTTGCCCCCTTACTGGATAGACGGATTGGTAAAGTTTGTTTAGTAACAGCAGCTAGCTCGCGAAGTGAACCGAAAGTTCCCGGGGGCTAAATCTTGACGAGATTTGATGGGGGAATCTCTGCGAGAAAAGTGGGTCTCTGAATTCTTAATTTATTCAAATTCTCGTTTTTAACTTTACCTCAAGATTTTTCTATTTGATTGTTTTGTTGATTTTATAATTTAGTTCAATTTTAGTGAAATTTTGATTTTTTTTTCTCATTATTTGTCATTCCTCTCCACCGAAAGACGATCCCTAATTGATTGGAGTTTGTCCTGTTGCATTTTTCAGCACCAAAATACCTCGCTTTCCCGGAAGGTTTCAGATCCACTTGAGGGGGTTCTGTAAACAAGCCAAGGAATGGTAATCTAAATGATGCACATTTTTTTTGCTCGCAAAATGAGTTTCACAGGACGCGCCAAGGTGAAGCGACTGTAAAATTCAAATCTTCACAGGAAAAGGACGATTTTCACCGATTCAACGTTTTCCTTTCAAGAGACAAAGTCAGGGAAAGAAGTCTCAAAGACACAACCTTCTTAGCGTTACTCATACACACACGCTTCCATTTGGAACGATAAGGGATGTGGCGAGGTAAACCATAAGTAGATATGAGTGAGCGGTTATGTACATAATTTATACTTGCTTATTAAATTTCAGTGATAAACCCTCCGACATCAGAGAACGGAACAGACCGGGAAGAGGGATGGCGTTGACTTTGCGTGGGTGGAAAAAGAAGAAAATCGCTCAAGAAAATTGAGAAAGTCTGTGTGTCCCTTTTGCCAAGATCCGGACCGAGAAAGAGTGAAAATGTGGCAAAGCTGAAATTGATGTCTGAGCAAATCTTTTTAACCGTAAAATGATGATTTAGCTAATTGAGTGGCTTGCCAGTGAGTTTTTGATGGAAAGGTGGCATGGATTAAACTGAACATTGAGGTAGAAGGGATGTTGCGGTTCCAGGATGAAGGGTCGATGGGAAAGTTGTCCCATTTTGTGGTGGACAAAATGCTGAAGGTTTGTTATTTTAGGAGGAACTGATATTTTCAAGATTATAAGCTTAACGAGTTTGAAAGAGTTGAATAAAATCATCGTTTTCGGCAAAAATCTTGAATTAACTTACTGAATGTTGTGGCTAGGGCGACAATAAAAAAGACGACTTTGATTACTTAGGCAAAAATAGGTAACTGTGAAAATTTTGAGTGAGATCAGATTAGGATCAAGGGTCACTTTTTATCGTTGAAAATGGTGGAAAAAAAATCTTTTCAAACAAAACGTCTTCTTTAAATCATTAATACAGCAATTCCCCACGAAAACAGCATGATTCGAAAAAAAAGTTCTCCGATCGGGCTCAAAAATTTTCAGGGGGTTCCTTGGCCGAAATAATTAGACCCGTATTTTTTGTTTGGCCATTAGGGTGACCTACGCCGTGTTAGGGTGGTCCGAAAAATGGCAATTTTCGTCGATTTTCACAAAAACCACTTTTTTGCCATTCCGTCGTAAACTAATTACTTTTCCTGTCATTCTTGAACGACGAAACAGCCTACTTTTCTGTACCAAAAATAACAGAACCGAATAGTTACCATTTTCAAAACAAATGCTGAAAAGGATGCTGAATAGTTGACATTTTCAGCACTTTTTTCAAAAAGTTATACTTTTCAACATTTTTTTTCAATTAAACGATTCATTGACTCAATGCATGGACATTTATCCTATAAATTTGTTCAAAGGGTGTTTTCGGAATTGCAAAAAACGTTGTATGGAACTCGTTGCAAAACTTGATTTTTTCATCACTCGTCGTATTTATCCAACTCGGTAAACCTTGTTGGATAAATGTACGACTCGTTCTGAAAAAATCCTGTTTTCGCAACTTGTTGAATAATATTAGCTTAGTTTATTTCTGAAAAACACTCATTGAGTGAAATTATAAGTCGAATGTTCATGTATTTTTTCAATAAATCGTTTAAATCAAAAAAATGTTGAAAAGTATTACTTTTCAAAACTAGTGCTGAAAAGTTCAACTTTTCAGCATCCATTTCAGTGCTGAAAAGTAGAACTTTTCAGCATTTGTTTAGAAATGTGTTTCTATTCGATTCTGTTATTTTTAGTAGATAAAAGTAGGCTGTTTCGTCACGCGAGAATGACAGGAAAAGTAGGAAGTTTCAAGACCGAATTGCAAAAACTACTATTTTTTTTTAAAAAAATCATATCTCCGTGCCATTTCATCCGATTTTAGCTGTCTTAGGCGCAAAAGAAAGGTAATTAGTTTGGCTATTTGGGAAAAATAGTAAGAAGTACCAAAAATCTAGCTTAACATTTCAAAAGGTCGTATGAAAACTTAAAATGCTGTTTCGAAGGTCTCGGGGCCAAAGAGCCTATGTCTAAAAATATTTTTTTACAATTCCGTCATGAAACTACTTAGTTTTCCTGTCATTCTTGAACGACGAAATAGCCTACTTTTCTGTACCAAAATTAACAGAATCGAATAGCAACACTTTTCAAAATAAATGCTGAAAAGTTCTACTTTTCAGCACTGAAATTGGTGCTGAAAAGTTGAAAAAATAACAATTTTAAACATTTTTTTGATTTAAACGATTTATTGACAAAATACATGACAATTTGACATAAAATTTTACTCAATGGGTGTTTTTCGGAATTGCAAAAAAAAAAATGATGTTTGGAACTCGCTGCACAACTTTTTTCATTTTTTCAGCACTCTTCGTATTCATCCAACTCGGTGAACCTCGTTGGATAAATGTACGACTCGTGCTGAAAAAAACCTCTTTTTGCAACTTGTTGCATAAACTACTATTATCAGATTCCTCGGAAAGTTTTACGTAACATATCAAAAAATGGTGAAGTTATGTTTTCATGTTAGGGTACCAAAAGTTGCGTATTTCAATTATGAAAATTTGGTACCCTAACATGTATAGGTCATCGCTGAAATTTTGAAGTTATCGCAGTTTTAGTGAAAAAAGTCGATTTTTTCCCGTTTTCGTCATCTTCCCATTTTTGCGCGTGGCGCGTCAAAAACCCCAGTTTTTATTTTCAAAAAATCGTATCTCAGAGTATTGAAAACATAACTTCACCATTTTTTGATATGTCATGTAAAATTATCCGAGGAATCTGATAAAAATATTTTCAGACATAGGCTCTTTGGTCCTGAGACCTTAAAAACAGCGTTTTCAGTTTTCATACGACCTTTTCAAATGTTAAGCTCGATTTTTGGAACTTCTTACTATTTTTCACAAATAGCCAAACTAATCACCTTTCTTTTGCGCCTAAGACAGCTAATCTGATACTAATGGTTAGCGCGAAACCATGTTGTGGTAATTTTTGGGCCCTTTTTTCCTAATGTGCAATGGGTCAATTTTCACTCAGTCGCCAGCCAGCGACAAGTTAAGACGTGTTTTGCTCGTGTTGTTATCTCGCGTGCCTGGAAGTTTTTGACAGATGGAGGTGGAGGAATCCTCCGAGGAGGAAGATTTTCGTCCCGTCCGCGGGAATCGGAAGCGGAAGAAGTCCAACGAGGTCACTGGAATCGGCATCGAAGGAGAAAATGTTGAGAAGACCCTGCTCAACAACAACAAGTTCAGCCCGCTAGCGGATAACAAGAACAACAACAATGCCAGCCCAGCAGGAGGAGGGGACGCCCCGGCGGTTTCACCACCCGGCCAGTCGGCAGGTAAACAAAAGCAACCACCTTTGGTGGTGAAGAACACCACGGATTTTTACAAGCTCGTGGCGATAGTCGAAAGTTGTAAATTAGGTTTCAAACCGATTTACAAACTAACCCGATTTGGAACCAAGGTGACCTGCTTCTCTGTCAAAGATTTTGACAAGTTGCAAGAGCTACTCAAGAAGAAGAAAGTGGAATTCTACACCCACGATCGGTGGAGCGAACGAAATCATCGGGTGGTTCTTCGTGGTTTTCCTGATGAACTAAAATCGGACGAGGCCAAGTACCTGCTGAAGAGGGATCTCAAGCTGGACGCGCTGGAGGTGCATGTCATCAAGCGGAAGGAAAAGTCGACCGTGGACGAAACTCCGTACATTGTGGTCTTCCCCAAGGGATACACCAATCTGAAGAAGCTCTCTGCAATGAAAGTTGTGGCAAGCACTATCATCCGGTGGGAGGCCTACCGGAACAAGCGGCCGAACGTGACCCAGTGCAGGAACTGCTTGCAGCTGGGTCATGGAACCAGGAACTGTCACCTGAAAGGCAGGTGCAACAACAAGACGGACGAGTGCAAAGTCCAAGAAGCCGAGCCGAAGCGGTGTGCCAACTGCTCTGGAGCCCACGAAGCCACGGACCGCAGCTGCCCTAAGCGTGGGGACTTCATCCTGAGGCGCCAGCAGGCGTCGAAACCAAAACTGCCGGCAAGGAAGGCGGAGAAGCAGAGTCCAGCAGTTCCGGCGTTTACGCCGGCGGAGTTCCCTCCGCTGCCGGGCGTAGTTCCGGACGGAAAATCCAAGGATCGCCCTCGTCCCGCAGGAAGCAGCCAAGGTGGCCCCCGAGACGGTGGAGCCACGGAAGGGGAAACCGGGGAGGTACTCTACAGTTCGGCTGAGCTGTGGGGGATTTTCTCCGAGTACATCGACAGGTTCAAGACCTGCAAGACCCGCTTGGACCAAGTAACCCTCGTCTGTTACATGATCTCCAAGTATGGAATTTAAGGATTTTTTTTTTGTTATTATATATTGTTTTACTGATCCTCGGTCCCAACCTGGTCACAGCACCTAAAAGGACCAAATAAAAATAACTTAAGAAAAAAAAATGGGTCAATCTTGTTCAAAATTGGCACAGAAGCTCAAAACAACCTAAAATCATTTTACGCTTGTGGAGCAAGAGGTAATTTTTCTGAACATCCTAATAGTTAGGCCGTTGCAAATATTTTTTGAAGTTTATGTGTGGGGGCTTCTTCAAAATCGGTCCGAAAAATCAAATGACAAAAACATATTTTTTCAAAAAAGTTCTAATTTTTTGTGGAAAAAGAAGTTTAATGAACTGAAAATTGACCGGGACCGTGGTGTAGGGGTAAGCGTGGTTGCCTCTCACCCAGTCGTCTTGGGTTTGATCCCAGCAGGTCCCGGTGGCAAATTTTGAGACGAGATTTGTCTGATCACGCCTTCCGTCGGACAGGGAAGTAAATGTTGGTCCCGGTCTAACCTAGTGGTTAGGTCGTTAGCTCAGTCCAGGTGCAGGAGTCGTCTCCCTGGGTCCTGCCTTGGTGTATTCGCTGGTAGGCAGTTGGACTAACAATCCAAAGGTTGTCAGTTCGAATCCCGGGGTGGATGGAAGCTTAGGTGTAAAAAGAGGTTTGCCTCAACAATCAAGCTTTCGGACACCTAGTTTCGAGTAGGAATCTCGCAATCGAGAACGCCAAGGCAATGCTGTAGAGCGAATAATTTGATTAGAATTTTGAACTGAAAATATTTTCGACAAAAAAATTATTTCACCAATACTTAGATATTTTGAAAACTAAAGTTAGCAAAATATCTGGGAAGGTGTAAAATGCATTTTAAAACACTTTTGCATTCAAATGTTCAAACCATGCCTTGTGATTTAAATTTTTATATTTTTTTTTATTTGTTTGCCGTGCTGTTTTTGTGATGAATTGCTATATAAATCGTATGTCTAAAATCTCTTTTTTTAATATTTTTTAGGGGACACAAATTGCCATCTCTTCAGAATGTTTTCGGAAGTCAAAGCAACTTATATGATTTTTTGAAAAAAAAAAAAAATGTGACAATAGTTCTCTAAACAAAGGTCAACAAAAATTTTGACTTCATTTAAAAAAGTAAAATTAGATTTGCAATCAAAAAGCACCTGTATAAGATAAGTAAATATATTCCGTAGGGACCATCCATAAACCACGTGGACACTTGTGGATTTTTTGTATGGACTGGACAATTGTTCACGAGGGGGGGTTGCTTGAGATTCCCAAAAATGTATCCACGTGTTTTATGGATGATCCCGTATTCAAGATGATTTATTTTTCAGGTTTTTATTTTCTGAATAGTTCAGGAAAATTGTTGCCCGATTAGCCCTCGTATTTTGATCACCAATAACTCGGGAACTATAGTTAAAAATGAAAATATTGTGAAATATTTCATAATTTTAAAATCAAAAATAAAGTTTCGATAGAGCCAAAAAGACACTTATTTTTAACATTTCGATGCCTCTGTGCTCTCTACACCCAAAGGAAAAATATATCTCAAAATCTGCAACAGTGGATTTGCTGCAGAAAATGTCATATTTTATAACATTTTTTGCAGCAAGCCCCTAGATCATTTTTGCCCGCGTGTAAACATTTCAGCGATCTGCAGTTCTCACCAACACATATAATGCTGGCCCGTCCCCGAGCAACACTCCAAAGAAAAGCGTATGTTGGTGCTCTTTCACTCACTTTTCATCAAGCGTCCATGGCGCGGTGGTAGCGTGTCGGATCAATAACCAAGAAGTTGGTGGATCAATCCTCGTTCTGCTAAGTGTTTTTTTTTTTTGTGAAATACAACCAAAAAGCCGTCGGTAATGTCGATAATTGTCGGTAACGGGCAAAAATGTCATACTCCTATATCGCAAAAAATGCATGAGGACAGATTTCATGCAGATTCTGATATACTTTCATGCCGCCATGCATCACAATCATGCGACTGCCAGTTGGATGTAGATAGGAAAACCAGCATGCTAAGAACAACAGACCACAGAGGCATCGATTTACAATGTAAAGCGGGGTTTTTAAAATTTTGAAAAAAAAAGAGCAAAGAATCGGGACAACAGTTTTGAAGATCAACATCAAAGGGACAACACTGAGAAAATTTAAAATTTTCTGATTTTTGTTATTATAGCATGGCCATATCTGAGCAAACAGTGGCCGTATCAGCAAAGCTTAAAAGAATTATAGAGAGAACATTCTCTGCTCGTCAATTGTTTTAAATGGACACTATTTAAAAAAATAAAAAAAAAATTAATCAGAATGGCAATAAGAATATTTTTAAAAAATACTTAAATACTTTTTGATTGCATATTTTATTTTATATTTATCGCAATAATGGCCTTTTACAAACTTTATCATCCCGGTACGGTAATCGAACTCTTGCCCTTTGAATTGGAAATCCAGCACGCAGATAATACATTTTTTGCAAAAATCATAATTTGGTCGACTTCCAGTCCCCTCAAAAAAATAAGGTAAGCTTGGATAAAAAATTATAAAAATTTCAGAGAAACCATACCCTGTGTTTCTGTAGTGACAAAAACGTTTATCATCACCTTTAATAATAGTGCAGAAAAGTTCATTCCATCACTCATTTGAGTGCTAAAAAGTTCAACTTTCAAGCATTTGCATCGAAAGCTATTTTCAATAGAATGTTTGGTTTTTAAAAACTGTGTTTAAGGGTGGTCCAAATTCAGGCTTTCTCGGGGCAACTCCCTGAAACCAAAGATTTACCTATCACTAGGTTAAAAATTCAAATTTGAGATCATTCTGACCATCTGTGAAGGGCACAATAGTCGTCCAATCTCTATCAATTTTCAGTTGTAGGACTTTCATTCAATTTTGAAAACCATCCCAAAGAAACCATATTTTCAGGATTTTTTTCTGAATAGTTATTAGCGTCCGAAAAAGAACCGTTCTTACGCGGCCAGATGTTACCCTATTGTGTATGTTGAATAATATTTTCAATGTTGACTAAATATACATAATTTCAAAACATTAAATATGTTTTGAAGGCATTGTGGCGCGGTTGGTTAGCGGCTTCGGCTGCCGATCCTTAAGCTACTATGGGCCGCCTTATCCTGTTGGAGCTTTTCATTCAATGTTTGTCCTTTTTCTATATTAGGATTTAGTCTGCAAAGACGGTGTGATCGTCTTTATGATTTGGAACATTAAAAAAAAACTAAATATTAGATAAAAGTGATATGAAAAGTCCAAACATTGAACATAGTGAAATATGAAGTACTTGAGCATTTGATGCTTCAATAGCCCAAACACTTTTGTCTTCTCAGATTGAAATGTAGACGAATCCAACTCACCATCAAATCTCCTTTAAAACCCTAAAAAGACCACTCTCCAACTAGTAGGTAGAACGTCAGAAAGGAACCTTATCATTTTTTCATCAAACAGCTCTTCATTCCCTTGAAACAAAAATTGAATCACAAAAATAGCAAAACCAAGTAGATGAAGCAGTTCCAAGTCTTCGGGAAGGGGGTGGTTCCTGCTCTCTTAAAAATCCCTCTGCACTCTCGAAGAACGTTCTCTTCATTTAAATCCACTTGAAGGCGTGCCGGCATTTGACGGCAACACGTCGTCCGACGCCGCTCCTCATCGTCGTCAAAGTTTTCCTTTTTTTTGGAAGGGGTTCGGGAGGTGCTGCAGCAATTGCAGGCTTTCAGGGGCAAATTTAGGTAAACCAGAGGAATATGCTTCCTCCCCCTCGCCTTCTATGGAAATGCAAACTTTGAAAACTGTGTGTTGGACCAGATTGGGAGAGCCAGAAATTCACACACACACACACATGATGCCGCCTGCAGCTTCCATGATTGCCCCCTTGAGAAAAGGTATGAAGCTGATCTCGTTCCAAACATCACGCGCACCAGACACACACACCAGAAGCTGGGTGGCAGCAGCAGCAGGTTGGGATTGGCGCAACATGCACATGCATCATCATCGTCGTCCTCGTCACCGTTTGATGGTCATTGTGAAGGGATGATGGCTGACGATGATCATGGGGAAGGACAGGACGGCAGACTTTGGATGGTTCTGAAACGGGGAAGGTTGAAAGATTTTGAACATCGGTTGAGTTGAGTTGAGTTGAGTTCAGTTCAGTTCAGTTCAGTTCAGTTCAGTTCAGTTCAGTTCAGTTCAGTTCAGTTCAGTTCAGTTCAGTTCAGTTCAGTTCAGTTCAGTTCAGTTCAGTTCAGTTCAGTTCAGTTCAGTTCAGTTCAGTTCAGTTCAGTTCAGTTCAGTTCAGTTCAGTTCAGTTCAGTTCAGTTCAGTTCAGTTCAGTTCAGTTCAGTTCAGTTCAGTTCAGTTCAGTTCAGTTCAGTTCAGTTCAGTTCAGTTCAGTTCAGTTCAGTTCAGTTCAGTTCAGTTCAGTTCAGTTCAGTTCAGTTCAGTTCAGTTCAGTTCAGTTCAGTTCAGTTCAGTTCAGTTCAGTTCAGTTCAGTTCAGTTCAGTTCAGTTCAGTTCAGTTCAGTTCAGTTCAGTTCAGTTCAGTTCAGTTCAGTTCAGTTCAGTTCAGTTCAGTTCAGTTCAGTTCAGTTCAGTTCAGTTCAGTTCAGTTCAGTTCAGTTCAGTTCAGTTCAGTTCAGTTCAGTTCAGTTCAGTTGAGTTTATTAACCGTTGAGTTGCTGATTTTTATTACATCAGTAGTCGTTTGTCCTAACCTTTTCACACCACACTGTCTCCAATCACCCTCCTGGTTGTTGCACAAGATGACGGCAGCACTTCGTGACACCCCTTTCAGTGCATAGTGCTGTACCCCGGTGTGCTTAACTGCACCAAAAGCACACACGTGGGGCCGGGTCATCCCACTTCTGGGTCTTCTTCTTCTTACTTTACTGAAGGTAAAGAGTTAGGACGGGAATCATCAGGTACTTTTGTCACGATTTTTCTGCATTCATCCCCGACGCTTCGACGAACGTGTGAAGAAGTTGACGCAGCACACCAGCCACTTGTCCCTCGAGGCACAGTGGGACTTTGATCAAAATTTTGATCAAAACTGATCTTTGTCGAAACGTCTGTTTTTCAGGCAAAAATTTCAAAAATATTTCAAGAGCATCATTATTTAAAAAATAGGTCAAATTTGCATCTCAAACTAATCAGAGCGTTCTCCAATCTCTAAACCAATCACGTGAACTGTCTGTCCGGGGGCCATCGTGCCATTTCAGTCAACCCCTCATGAACCGGCCATAACTCTTTCCCTGTCCCATCGCAACCCTTCACGAAGAGTTGAAGGCTGCAGCCATGTGAGTCTGTTCTACAGGCACACCCTGTGGGAACGATTTCGTTTGATGTATTTTCACTTTTTATCGTAATAAATGATGGCACATCCGGCGCGCGTTGCCCTCCAGGGGGTTGTTCCCGTTGGCCGGCCGACGAAGAAGGAAGAACTTTCTCGAGTGCTTCCTGGAGCTGCGGCACTTTGGAAAGGTTCCTGTTGCGATGATGCTAGCAAGACTGGAAGTCTTTTTTTGGATTTTTAAGGTCGAATATTTCAAATATAATTCAAGAGTGAAGACACTTCTTCACTTCTTCTTTTCTTCACTTCTTCACTTCTTCACTTCTTCACTTCTTCACTTCTTCACTTCTTCACTTCTTCACTTCTTCACTTCTTCACTTCTTCACTTCTTCACTTCTTCACTTCTTCACTTCTTCACTTCTTCACTTCTTCACTTCTTCACTTCTTCGCTTCTTCACTTCTTCACTTCTTCACTTCTTCACTTCTTCACTTCTTCACTTCTTCACTTCTTCACTTCTTCACAAAAAGGGCCTTCAGTCCTTCCCCCATCGAGACCGATTGTGACCAGGCATATGTGTCAGATCAGATCCCTTCTCTCTCTCTCTCTGTGTCTCACTCAACACCCCCATCCCACGTGTGAGAAGAAGCGGCATCACGGTTGCAGCACGTTGCACTTGAGATTGAATTGAAGCTGCATCCCGTTGCACCCGCTACATCTCACTTGAAGGAGCACCTCGTCGTCGGCGACGATGATGGTGATGATGAAAAACGAGCGTTCTTCCGACGAAAAGGAGCGACGATGATGATGCAGGAACTTACTTTGCATAAAATTCATCTTTATGGTCGTCATGACGTGTTTGAGTGTTACTTCGTGATCAAATAATGAAAAATATTATTTTGTCCCCCCGCCTTTGTGAGGAGTGAGACGTTCCTGGGTGTCGACGTCCTTGTCAATTGAAGAAGAAAAGGACGTGGGAGACAGGGCTGGTGTGAGCAGGAACAGGAAGTGGTTAAGCTGGTGGGTTTGAGGAAGTGGTCGTGTGAATTAAAAAAAAAAACGAAAAGTAAAAATATTATTGTTAGTTATTGATTATTGTCAAAAATTTATAGAAATTGATACAGTGTGAACAATTTTTTTTTCTTTTTGATGCACAATAAAAAATGAGGTTATTTTTCACAAACATTACACCGTATTCTTTTTTTAAGTCACCTTTTTTAAACGATTCTCGATTTACGCAACTTTTTTTAAGTCATGACTTAAAAAAAAGAATGTCCATGACTTAAATCGAAAATATGACTTAAATTAAGAATCTTCGGGATGTTCTAGTCCATCCGAAACTTCAGGGAATTTTGAGCAAGAAACTTCCCGGGCAGACGGTAATAACAAAATTAATGCCATTTCAGTAACAAATACTGTTAAAATAACAAAAAGTGTTATGGAATATTCTTGCAAAAAACATTTTTGCATAAGAGTTTAATAACAGATTATGTTATCATAACAAAATTTGTTATTGGTCTGATATTGGTTGAAAGCCAAAACCACTTGGGAATAACATTTTTTGTTATGGAAGAATACCGCCAACTGTTATTGGGATGATCGGATTAGTTGTTAAAATAACAAAAAATAATAACAAAGATTTGTTCGAAGAATAACCAAAAATGTTATCAGTCTGTTATTACAATAACAATCCAATAACAAAAAATTCATAACGGTGAATAACAAAACGTGTTATAAATAACATAAAATGTTATTGGCCTAGTAATTTCAAATATCAAAAAAATGTTATTCCAAAGTTATTTCCGTCTGCTCGGGTTACCAAAAATACAAGTCGAAACTTCAAGATTTTGACTACGGATCCTACCCAGACTGCTTCAGTGAGTGTCCAAGAACTGTTTGGAGTTAAGACTGGTGGATCTACCACCGTAACAAGCAAGAGGTCGACGGGTTTTGACCCCGGAACATACCCGCATAGCTTCAGTGAGTATGGTAGACTACTTTGCTGAGGTTGTTTTTGGATGTCCTGGGTCATCCAAAGACTCCCAAGAGTTAAGATCTATGAATCTACCGCCGTAACAAGTAAGAGGTCGACGGGTTTTTGACCCTGGGACAAACACGCTTCATTTTGCTAATGTATTGGGCTGCCTTGGTTCATCCAAGGACTCCATGGAATTATGATAGGAGGGTCTACGGCTGTAACAAGGACTTTCTGGAATATCCCAATATTCCAGCAAAGTAGTCTTCCGATTTCACCGATGCAATGCGGTTATGCTCCTTGGTCAAAAACTGTCAACCTCTTGCTTGTTATGGCGGTAGACCAACCGATCTTAACTCCAGGGAGTCCTTGGATGACCGAGGACATCGAAAAACATCTCAACACCTCAGCAAAGTAGTCTACCATACTCACTGAAGCAGTCTGGGTAGGATCCGTAGTCAAAATCTTGAAGATTCGACTTGTATTTTTGGTAAACCTCTTGCTCAAAATTCCCGTAAGTTTCAGATGGACTACAACATCCCAGATGTTGCAAAACTATGCTTACATGTTATAATAACATAACTAAACAAAATACCATTGATACACTTTGAAAACTCTCCGAAATATATATTACGAAATCCCGAAGATTCTTAATTTGAGTAATATTCTCGATTTAAGTCATGGACATTCTTTTTTTAAACGATTCTCGATTTAAACACCCCCATTTCGTTGGGTAAATCAAGAATATGGTGTACTATGATAATAATGCCAAAACTGGATCCTATTGTTGATAAAAAAGTATATATATTAATAAATTTGTTTTAAATAATTTTAAAAAAATTTCACACTTTCAATAATGTTTTAGAGTGATTCTCGAGATTTCGTATCTTTATTTTTTTATTAATTGTAATATTTTATATTTTTTCACCCGGCTGAAACTTTTTTGGTGCCTTCGATTTGCCCAAAGAAGCCATTTTGCATCATTATTTTTTCAACATAATATTCCATACAAAATTGACAGCTGTCCATACAGAAATGATGTATGAAAATTCAAAAATCTGTATCTTTTGGAGGAATTTTTGATCGATTTGGTCTCTTCGGCAAAGTTGTAGGTATGGATAAGGACTACACTGAAAAAAATGATACACGGTAATTTTTTTAAAATGATTTTTAATTTCCCATTTAGTCACTAAAACTTGATTTGCAAAAAAAAAACACTTTTTTTTGTATGTTTTAGGTATGCAAACTTTTCAGAAATTTCCAGAACGGGAAACTAATCTTTGACCGAGTTATGATTTTTTGAATCAATACTGATTTTACCAAAAATCGAAATATTGGTCGCAACAAATTTTCAACTTCACTTTTTGATGATAAATATATCTAATTTGCAATTAAAATATTTTCTAGTCAAATTTGGATAAAGTGCACCGTTTTCAGGTTATACCAAGTCATTTATTTCATTATTTTCTGAAAATAGTAGCATTTTTTAAAATAAGGGCCCATGTTTGCCAATTTTTGAAAAAAAAAAAAAACACATTTGAAAGGTTGAGAAAATTCTCTATATTTTGCTTTTTCCAACTTGTTGATACGACCCTGGGTGATGAATAGAGAGAATGCGTAACGTAATTTTTGAATGACCCCACTTTGTTTACATCTACAAAGTAGGAGGCTGTTCAAGCACAAGCATGACTTTTTTCTAACTGGTAAATGAGCTGTTTTTAATCAGTGGTATGAGTTTTATTTTGCTAATTCTAGCGAAGCTGATCCAACAAACAGAGACTATTTTCACTAAACTAGTAGGTTTTCAAACGGATTAAAAAACTTCCATTCATAATTCTAAAAATGATTATATCGCCTTCAAAATTCTTTTGATTTCTTGACTTCAACTCCAGATTTTCAAAAGCTTCAAATTTTCATTAATGCAATAAATAAAACAAACTTTAATGATCGATCACAATAATTTCTACTTTTGGCGAACAGTAAATTGGTTCCACTTTGACAGTTCAAAATTCAGGCCATTTTGTGAACCACTATTCAGCACCCAGATACGACCCTTAGTTGCTGAAATATTGCCATGCAATGGATTAAAAACAGGAAAATTTATGTACCCTCAGTGGGGGTGACATTAGGTCTGGGGGGTGAGATTGGGTCAAAGTGATTTTTTACGGATTATACCATTTCTCAGGTTATTCTCAATGAAACTGAATTCTGTTAAAAGGGTTGTGTAGGGGACATCTTAAGATGACTTCGCTGAAAAAATCTCGTTCCTAGAACAAATCCTGTTATTTTGGCAGCTGTCTAAAGTTGAGGTACGTTTTTGGCCAAAAATGACTTCTCGAAAAATCGAAGTACAGTGCTTCTGGGGACGCGCAGTCCTGTTTTTTCGCGATAATTTTCGTCGTAAATGATCGTAAAAATTTATTCCAACTGGCAGTTTTAGTATTCACTCATCAAACTATCGATTTTATGAAAAGTAAAGCGTCATTTATTTACTATTTTTGAAATTTGCTCGCGTTATCTAAATTGTAAAAACAGTAAAAATATACTGATAAGACCAGCCCATAGCACTACTGCTCGGCTGGCACGCGTTCGATAAATTTGTTTTTTTTTTAAATAATCAATTATCTATCTTTCCGCAGCCGGCTGCCTAAGATTTAAAATTTTCAACCGATAAACAAAATGCTCATGGTCACATCACTGCCACTCGTGAATCCTGACCTCATACCCATCTACTAACCCCCTCAAAACTCATGTGATACTTTGTCGGAGAAGCAGTCGATTGGGCGGTCTCTATCACTCAAGTATCGGACTAACATTACCATCCACTTCCCCGTGACCCTACCACTGGTCGTGGCCGGCGCCGGTATTGATCAGCATGATAGGGGCCTTTGAGAAGTTGCGAAGCGAGGAAAGATAGCTCCCACTTATCTTCCACGGCTCGTGGATGTAACTTCTGGAGGTCCTGATCAATAACGGAGTAGCAACTGCGGGTGGGCACCTATGCTATGCTAAAAATGACTTCTCGAAAAATCATTTTTCTAATATTTTTGTTAGAATTGCTCGAAAACTACCCAAATGTTCGAAAATCTCAACTTCAAACATTGTACGATTCCCTCGAACAAGAAAAACTGTTGGATGACTTGTTTTTACCATATCGTTGTATTTGAGCATCATTTTAGTTTCATTTGACCCAATGTCACCCCCTCTAAGGGGCAAAAAACAGTGTTTTTTTGCAAATCAAGTTTTAGTGACAAAAAATGAAGTTAAAAATCATCAATGTTTTTACCGTGTATCATTTTTTTCAGTGTAATCCTTATTCATACCTACCATTTTGCCGAAGACACCATATCGATTAGAAAAATCCTCCAAGAGTTACAGATTTTTGAATTTTCATATATTATTTTATTGATGCAAAGTAGCTTCTTTGGGCAGTTTCAGCCGGAATAGAAATTAAAAAAAAAATCGAATGACCGAAATCTGAGAAAATTGCTCATTTTGAGAAAATTTCGAACTCTGTATTTTGTAGTTTCTTCATTTTTATTCCGACGTTTCGACGCAATATGTCGTCTTCTTCAGGGGATAGTGCTCCGTGTTCGTTATTTTATCGAAGATTTAGTTGTTTTGGCGCTCCACAAAAATATATAATTTTGATAAACAATGAAACCGTTTCTTTTTTTCAAAATAATCAAGAATACAAAAACCTTTAAAATTATGTCTTACTTTAATTTCACAACAAGCAAACACATTTAAATTACTTAGCAGGTGTTTTCAAAACTGCAATTGACCACCATTTGAGGTAATTTCTAACAACATCAACTACACGCACCAATCCCGCCACTGCTGTTCGACTGCCACTGCTACATTACAACCCGTGTACGCACCCATATTTACGAACCATGCTTAATAGATTATTTACATTAGTTTATTGAATACCCGTTTCGGCGATATCCCCGTCGTTAATTGTTTGTACTACCAGTCGTAGTGCTGGCTGGCTGGCTTGCTAGTTGAATTCTGATCTCGAGCAGAATCTCCCAGTTCGCTACCACCTAAATGGTCATGTTTTCCAAGAGGTACACCGCGGTTAACCCTTGAATGGGCATCGTTTTGTAAATTTTTGAAATTTTAAGAATTTTAGGTTTAACCAATTTAACAAAATTGGATAAATTTTGATGAAAATTCTTTGAAATTGAATTTTTCATCCTGAAAAACAACTCAACACACTTGCTACCAGGCATCGCTTATAATGTTGCAGCAGCTGCATTTTGCATTCGGTTCGGTTGAATGCACCTACCCCCGTTAACTCCACCACCCAAAACTAGCCCAGCAAACGGCCAACTGGTTTGGGGGTTTGTACTTTATTATTTGTTGATAATTTACAATCATGGTTTGCCGGTTTCTGGTTTTCCGAAAATTGTCGACAATAAATTTTGTATCACCACAATGCCAACCGCGCTCAGCCTTTTTCCTCTTCTGTTCGATAGGAGGGGTGGTCGAGGAGGGTGGTTCTGGCAAATGCTTAAACGTTTTATGGTGAGCTTCGATTCTGTGACACCCCCGCTTGTATTGTACTGTAGCTAAGTAACGGTGAGCAGTACGTACTACAAGCGATTTTGGAGGGGGGTTTCCCGAAAGGGTGAGGCCGGATAGTAAACAACGCTATCAACAGCAATCAATGTGTGGTTTGGGAAGAACTATGTTTAGCCATAAATTATGGAGCTTTTGGCGAAAAGGTACAACGCACGAATCGAATAACAGGTTAAAAAGTTGCGGTTTTCGGCAGGGGCATGCAAGCATGTTGCTTTTTAAACAAAAAATCTATGTAAAATTGAACTATATTTAGCAAAATTGGAATAAATACTAAAATAACCTAACAATTCTCAACATTGAAGTTGAGGAACCTATTACAACAATGACCAACCACAAACCTCCCTTCCATCACAAACTGGGCACACATTAGGCTAAAAACCGGAAAATTATCCCATTCACTTGATCAGCGTTCCCATTCACACACACACAAACACACACACGCGTGACAGAAAAAAAAACTTCCAACAAGTGAAGCCCAAATTGATGCCGGCCCAGCCGCTCGTAAATCTGCCAGCCCCAAAAACAGCGCCAAGGAAAAACCCCGTTTTTCTGTTGCTGATGCATTGCCCTTAATGAGGGAGCAGCCGGATGAGTTGAGGGGCTGAATGTGGACCAAAATTATGCTCTTAATTACATCATTCACAGCCAGCGGCGCAACCATGGTGATTGTGAGTGAGTGGTTGAACAAGAGTGAGAGCCCTAGCCAAAGGGGTGCTTTATTGTCCACAAGTGGGCGTCACTTTAGTCAATTCTAACTTTCCGGGCGCGTCATTTGCGGGTAAAAGTGCTGGGACAACAGGATTGTCGTCATTGGACTGGAAAGTAATTTTGCAATGGAGTGATTCTCTGTGGAATTTGATTTCTATAATTTAAATATATGTTTACATTTACGATTTGAATTCAATCAAATTTATTTGAAATTTTAGTTCAAACCTTTCTAAGGCAAAAATAAAAACATCCGCTGATTTAAACCAATGAAGACAAGTGAATTTTGCGTATCCGTGACATCCTGAGCAGTGCAGTGGGTCCTTTTCGAAATTTTGCTTTCGGAATGTTTAATAATTTTTCTAATACTTTTAATTTCCGTTCACTTCTCCTTTCTTTAAATTTATATAATTTCTATCTTGTGAAATCTTTTTTCAATTCTTCTACAAAGTTTTTTCTTCTTTAAAGTCCAATCGCCAAATAAATCTTTTAATTAAACAATCTTCATCATCCTGCTACTGTACTTAAACCGAAAAAAAACCATCTCTTTTTATAATCAAATTTTGTTTTCAGCAGGGTATGAAGGTATTATTTTATACAACACATGAAAAATTGAAAAATAATAATAATAATATATTACAACACTTAACACACCTTACACACATAATTGCAATCATAAATCGGAGCGTTTGGTACGGTATGTTCACGCATACTTCCTCCCCTGTAAATTCTGTGAAATGTGATCCGTTCTCAGAATCCTCTCTGCGGTAAACACAACGCAGTAGGGCTTGCCGCTTTAATTTTTGTTATACATTTTCCGGTGTTCTCGGATGTACTGCAATTATTAATACTGACAAGAAAAGTGCTTGGGGCGTAATCTAATCACTAGACTTTCCAACATGCTTTCATCGGACTGGCTGCGTTTGTGTTAGATTAGATTAGATTAGGTTATTAAGCAAAAATAAAAACACCCGTCAAAATGTAAGGGTTGATTTCAAAATGTTTAAAAAAAATTTAATGTTGAGAAAATGGTTCCTATAGTTGGTCCAGATATTACAAGTGTAAACTTTACAAAATAACGGTTTTTTTCAATTTTAATGTTTGTATACGCTATTACAAATTTGTATCAAAATTTCTGTCCTTTAGCCCTGTTTAAATCGATGAGAATGCCGATTTTTCTTTTCAAATTTCTTAGTTTATTTTTAGACCTCCTAATTCCCCATCCCTGGAAACATCTGAGCAGTTCTCTCAAATTTCGGTCATTCGATTTTTTTTGTATTTTTTAATCCGACTGAAACTTTTTTGGTGCCTTCGGTATGCCCAAAAAGCCATTTTGCATCATTAGTTTGTCCATATAATTTTCCATACAAATTTGGCAGCTGGCCATACAAAAATGATGTATGAAAATTCAAAAATCTGTATCTTTTGAAGGAATTGTTTGATCGATTTGGTGTCTTGGGCAAAGTTGTAGGTATGGATATGGACTACACTGAAAAAAAATGATACACGGTGAAAAATTTGGTGATTTTAATTTTTTCCATTTTCTGAGATGTTTTAGGAGACATCAACTTTTCAAAAAAATTCCAGGTTGTGCAAAAAATCTTTGACCGAGTTATGAATTTTTTATCAATACTGATTTTAAAAAAAATCGAAATATTGATCGCAAAAAATACTCAACTTCATTTATCAATGTGAAATCAAATTTGCAATCAAAAAGAACCTCAGTGAAATTTTGATAATGTACACAGTTTTCAAGTTAAAACCATTGTAACTTTTTTGAAAATAGTCGCAGTTTTTCATTTTTTTTAAATTAGTGCACATGCTTGCCCACTTTTGAAAAAAATGTTTTTCATAAACTGAGAAAATTTTCTATATTTTGCGATTTTGAACTTTGTTGATACGACTCTTAGTTGCTGAGATATTGCCATGCAAGTGTTTAAAAACAGGAAAATTGATGTTTTCTAAGTTTCACCCAAACAACACACCGTCTCAGCAACTAATGGTCCAATTTACAATGTTAAAGTATGAAACATTCGTGAAATTTTCCGATCTTTTCGAAAAAAAAAATAATTTCAATACAAAGACTAACATTCTAAAAGGGCGTAATATTGAATATTACGCCCTTTTGAAATGTTAGTCTTGATTCAAAAAATTGAAAATATTGTTTTTGAAGAGATCGGAAAATTTCATGAATGTTTCATACTTTAACATAGTAAATCGGTAATTTTCATGTTTTTAAACCTTTGCATGGCAATATCTCAGCAACTGAGGGTCGTATCAACAAAGTTCAAAATTGCAAAATGTAGAACATTTTCTTAGCTTTTCAATTTTTTTTTCAAAAGTGGGCAAACATGTGCACTGTGTGTGTGTGTGTGTGTGCAACCAACCAAACGGGACCACGCGGTCGCTTCTTACAAATTGAGTTGTTTCCATGTATTTTTAGATCTACATTCTATACATTCAAATAACTCGCATAGGCATTTGGAAGGTGTTAGCTCTGCCGAGCTTCGGTGACCCTGGCTAGCCGAGCGCGAGGTACTTCAGCTTTATCGACAAGCCCCGCCCTGAAGAACGTTTGCACCAATCGGATTCAAACGTTATTTAGAACTTCCGAACCCTTGTCAAAATGGACAAGGACCCAGCGCGTATATAGTTCATAGTAACAGTATTCCTAATTCCAATCATAGCTCACCAAGTCGTGATGGCCTAGTGGTTAGCATTTTTGCTTACCAATCCAAAGGACGGGGGATCGAACCCCGACTCGAGCGACTTTGATTTTTCGTTCATGTTCAGAGAGTTTTTTTTATAGATTAATATTTCCTATACTGTCTCGTTGGGAGTAGATGGGAATCGAACCCAGAACCATTCGCTTACAAAGCGAACACCGTAACCAGTCAGCCACGGCCGCTCCTTAAGTGGGAAAACATGTGCACTTATTTCAAAAAATGAAAAACTGCGACTATTTTCAAAAAAATTACCTAAAAATGGCCTTAACTTGAAAACGGTGCACTTTATCAAAATTTCTTTAAAGTACTTTTTGATTGCAAATTTGATTTCGCATCAAAAAATAAAGTTAAAAAATTTTTCCGACCAATATTTTGATTTTTTGAAAAAATCAGTATTGATTAAAAAATCATAACTCGGTAAAAGATTTTTTGCTCAACCTGTAAATTTCTGAAAAGTTGGCATTTTATGTCCTTTGAAAACAAAAAATTAAAAAAAAAAGTATTTTTTTGCAAATCAAGTTTTAGTGACAAAAAGTTGAATAAAAAATCACCCATTTTTTTTTACTTTGTATCATTTTGTAAGTGTAGTTCATATTCATACCTACAACTTTTCCCAAGACACCAAATCGATCAAAAAATTCCTTCAAAAGATACAGATTTTTGAATTTTCACATATCATTTTTGTATGGACAGCTGCCAAATTTGTATGGAAAATTATATGGACAAACTAATGATGCAAAATGGCTTTTTTGGGCATACCGAAGGTACCAAAAAGATTTCAGTCGGATTAAAAAATACAAAAAAATATCAAATGACCGAAATTTGAGAGAACTGCTCTTGTTTAGGAGGCCATTTTGTGCAACTTTTGTTCAACGAAAAATTTTACTTCTCTTATTTTATGTTATTCTTGTTTTATTTTTAGTATTTAATTTGCATTTATCTTGTTTTGTTTAAGTTTGTTTTTGATATAAAATGGCCTATTCTACCACCTCCTATCGTTACATTTTGCCTTCCTAAATTGTTCATGTTTTTACAGTCACTTTCTCAATCTGATGCTTGTTTTT
Organism: Culex pipiens pallens; assembly: GCF_016801865.2. NCBI lineage: Eukaryota > Metazoa > Arthropoda > Insecta > Diptera > Culicidae > Culex > Culex pipiens. The sequence continues at coordinate 43,920,305 of NC_068939.1, forward strand.
CATATTTTCTGCTAGAGAAGGGCATTATTATCATTTGAATTGTAAAAAACGCGTTGATGCATAGTCTGAGACATTACAAAAATAACTGCATTCTTCTTTTAACTTAAAATACAGGACATGATAGTAAAAAGCACAGCCAAAGTTGAGCCCTAAAAAATTAGAGAGCCTGGAGCTTATTAGATAACGGACATCTCAAACCAAAAGTACCTATCGAAGCACGAGAACTGTCAAACGGAGGTACCAATCGAGCATAAGACAAAGGATTTTGCTCGATTGGTACCTCCGTTTGACAGTTCTCGTGCTTCGATAGGTACTTTTGGTTTGAGATGTCCGTTCTCTTAATAAGCTCCAGGCTCTCTATAAAAAATTACATTTTTAAAATCATTGGCAAAGCCACATAAAACAAATCAAACTTCCACCCCTAAAATTTCCCATAATTTTAAGAGTTCTTCTTTGCAATGCTTTTTAAAGATCAAAAATTGGTTTAAAAAAATTATTTTGGAATTTTTTTAGATCCAAACACGTCTAGAGGGTTAATACTTTACAATCGATTACAAAACTTTTATCGCCGAAATATCTTGTTTTTGGCATTAATATGTTTTGTGCCACCTAACTTTTTGGAAAATTTTGTGTAGGGCTTATTTGCAATGGTCATATTTATGAGGGGTGTTTTACAATAAATCCCAGTATTGTGAAAAATTCTCGTCGTTTAAAAGTTTAATGCAAATAATAAAAGTATTGTTTTTAATACAGTCTTTCATGAAATTGTTTAAATGAATTTGCTGCAAAAATGCGCAAAAAAAAACAAACCATCTATATCGGTTACACTTGTAGAGAAGAAACAAAAAAAATCGTCAATAAAATCCTTCAATATTCTCAGTGAAAAATCATGTTTACATTACATCTGGTTATAAGTACATTTTTTATGTTAGATAAAAATGCGTATTTTTTCCTATGAAAATGAGTAAATTTACCAATATTCCGTTGTAAAGTAACTTTTTCAGTCTAAATTGAGGTAATATAACATTGTGAAACAGGTAATTTTAAACCATTCAATTTTACACCTCCCAAACTTTGTAACTGTGTACACAGTAAAAAATGGAATTTAAATTTAAATTGAAATTGTAGGTGTAGGTGTTCCAAGATGTAATATAACCATGATTTTTCAATGTGTAGTTCAAAATTGGATTATATCAAAAATTTTATCAATGATTGCTCAGTTCAACCGATTTTTGACTGTTTTATTTTTACTATGAGATTTGTTGTTGAAAAGTTTCATGACACATATCGCTTCGATTTCCATAACAAATATTTTGAAATTAAGTATCACTCTTATTTTGGAAACGATTCAGTCCATTTGTATTTGTTATGGGAAGAAAAAAAAATTGAAATTGCAAAAAAAAATTATATCATCTTTTAAACTTTTTTTTAAATTATTCAACCTCATTATATTTTATTCAATTCATCATAGAAAAATCTTTCAACATTCAATGTGTTCTATAATTAAATCTAGAGTTTTTGTTTTGCAAAAGGTTCAAAAAACAATTTTTTTTGCTTTTTAGATGTTTTGAAGCCATCTTGAATTAGAGGAATTCAAAAATATTCAAAAAGTAATAAATAATTGAGATTTTTCCCTTAAAAAATGCTCCAGAAACAGTTTATTTCACTCTCAAATCTAGACGGTGTTGCTGCACTCATCCCGTTCAGAGGTCATCAAAAATTCCCGTCAAAATTACAGCAAACTCCAAACGAGGACAAAAAACCATCACTGCACGACCCGAACCAGAACCTACGTCTCCCCTCCCGGGGAGAATCCCGGCCCGGCGCACAGCTATTTTGCGCCCGAAATTAGATGATGTTTGTATAAATTTACATACTTAATTTTAATTGACTGAAATGTTCGCTGGGCTTTTTTGGGGCGCAGTCTGCAGCGTGCGCTGGTTGGGTCATCTCCACGTGTCAAAGATGGATTGGCGACGAGGGGTCACACGTGGACGGTGTGGGGCCCGGGTGGCTGGCCAAAATTGGAGAGTTGCTTTTTTTCGGTAATTTGCAAAAACGTTGAGATTGGGTGGAGGGTGGCGGCTGGGGGTTCCATTAGCGCAGGACGTGCGGTATAAATTAGAGTACATCGCTGTGTAATTCAAAAGGATCAAAAAGTGAAGCGGGAGGATGCTGGCATCTGGTGTGTAAAATGGTCAACAAGGTGAACCCACGATGATGAACCCGGCAATGATGGCATGTTGATCAAATTTGAATTGAAATTAGCGCTTGAATAGAATTTGGGCTTGATGTAATGTTATAACCTTATAAGGTGGATAATCCGTTAACTTTCTTTCATGGTTCTTGGACTTACCTATTTTTATACAAAAAAATATTAAAAATGTAAAAAAAATGTTTGATTGATGTTTTTTTGCATAGTAATAGATTTACGGTTACATTTAGAAGTTAAAACATAAATAACTTTAAGACGAAGTTTATGCTTTAATACATTTAAATTATAAATTACACCTATTTCGAGCTTTGTACTCAATCTGTTAGTGCACTACATAACTGCTCATTTCATTAATCGAACATTTCATCAAATACTCACAGTTTTTTTTCGAACAAGCCACTCAATTGTACAAACTTAACTGTTCGTCCAGACTAGACAAGGGGTAGGAGCGGTAGGTTGCGTGTTTCCCCCGGATAAACAACCGAGCTCCACCCACCAAAGCCCACATTGGTCTGGGCTCCCAACCGTCATATTTGCCTACTCTAATATTTGCCCAGCTGAGCCCAATTCCCAGACTGCCTTGCACAAACGCGGAGTTGTTTACTGCTCAAACTCTGCCAGCTCGGTAATGACGACGGTTCAGTGGGTTTGATTTTGCAGCCAATTGTAAATTTAATTTGGGTGAAAAATTCTGATTGGATGCGATTAACCACACATTTTTTTTTTGTTGAGCCTTGATACCACTGCGACCAATTAGAGGAATATTGTGGTGTAAAACCACACATTTTACTGGCAGAAGGGTGTTTTACGCCTGAAGTTATACTTTTATACTTACAATTATACCCGAAAGTATGCTGCAAAAATTCTCTTAGTTCTCAAAAATGATTATTTAAAATATAATTTAGGATAATCGAATCTTAGGACAATCGAATCATGAAAAAACATTTATTTAACCATTTTTGTTTTAAACTATCGTTATATGGGTTGGATTGAGACAGTCGGTTAAGCCTTGTTTCTGCACAAAATTTTAATATTTTTAAATTAATTTCGGATAGAACTGCATCTGTTTTCGTTACCTCATTTTTGGACATTGAGCTGAAATATGACCCCAATAATGCTCTAAAGCCTAGATTACTTTTTCAAAACCACCAATGCGCCATGGGTTTCCTATGTACATAGGACCTAATGAAAAAGTAAGCGAGAAGTGATCTGAAATTACATAATTGATGATAGCGGTTAAAATAGCGTCAATGCAGTGTCGAAAAAAATCGGTTTTGCAATTCCGTCGTAAAACTATTTTTTTTCCTGTTATTCCAGAACGATGAACCTCGTTGGGTAAAGGTACGTATCGTGCTGTTGGGATTTTTGCTCAGACTCTGATTATTTTTTTCTTTTCAAATGTATTTTTTATATTTATCTTGGCTGAAACTAAGGCTAGTAAAAATGCAAAAAAAAAATGTTTGCCTGGAGTTTTTTTTCTGGTTAAAAAAAAACAGATTTCTAACCAAAACATGCTTTTTGGATCCATGAAATCATAAAATTTCCAATTTTTTTTTTGTGTTTCTGATTTATTGAATGATGAAGAAACTTTACAAATGGATTGTTTTATTACATTTATTTGAGCTTGCAGTTTGTATCAATTATGAAATCAAAATGGGTAACACTAAAAAAAATTGAGCTAATTTTCAAGGTTGTTAACGATAAAAATTATCGAAGTTCGTTATCGTCCCGTTATGGTTTTTTATTTCAATAATCCTATCGGTGATAATCTTATCAACAATAACGGACGATAACTTATTTTAACATATTTCTAAAATTGACATTATTCAAACATATGATGTTAAATTTTCACAGCTGTACTAAGAATTTTTTTTTGATAATATTGTATATTTCAGAGTAGGGGGGGAGAGGGGTAATATGCACCCCCGGAGCAAAATGCACCCTCTGCTTTTCTCGGTATTGAGAAGAATTTCCCGGGAAGAAATCATAGAAATTGGAAGCTTAACATTGCAAAACTATGCTGGCAAAATTTGAGTATCGTAGTATAACAACAGCTAAAGTTATTTTCAAAACTTTCAAATGTTGTGTTTTCATCTAATTTTCATTGAACTTTCAATATGATTTTTGGACAATATAAAAAGCATTTATTGATATTGTAAGTGTTGCTTTATATAGTTCGTGCCATAATCTTCATTATGCATTAGATAGATGAGTCCAAAAACATAAAAAAATGTATTTTTAATTAGATTTTCTGCAAAAACCGTGATCGGGGCAAAATGCACCGCTGAATGCTCCTTTCTAAAAACAGTGGTGTCATCTAGTGGCGACTAGTGAAAACTGCTTTATCCCGATGCATTTTGCCTCGTTGTTGTGGTGCATTTTGCCCCAAAGTTTGTGTACATATTGCCTCGCATGGTTATTTGAAATGAATCAAACATGTTTTTAGAAATTAAATATTTTAGATCAATTTTGAAGTTTTTAAAGACTTTTTTCGCATGGATGTCGAAGAATATTAGTTGTTTTGGAACATCTAACTAAATTCTTGCATATAAATGCTGATATAGTTGAAGAATCACAGTTTTCTTCAAGGACAGAAGAGACAAAACAAATTAACAAAATACGTTTTTTTTTCCAAACTTCTCAAATATTCATGATTTGCAATATGGGTATCGAAGTAAAGTGAAATTTGCATGCATTTTAACTTATCTAGTTTTTTTAAATACTTTTTTTTTCATTATTCATAATTATCTTAATTTTCGATTAACTTTTTCACTTTGTTCGGAAATATTTTTTAAAACAAAGTACCGTTTTTTTCAAAAATACTCAAATTTTCATAATTTGCAATATGTACTTGATATATTTGATGAAGCAAAAATGTAAAATACAATACAAAAAACTATATAGGGGAAATATACCCATTTTAATCACTCTAAGCCGTTCGACCAATTCTCATCACTTTTGCCATTTTCCGCTATAAAATCAACATTTTCAGATGTTTCAACAATGGAGAGTTGCTTGCTCACTTTTAGTTGAGCTATTTATTACTTTGGAACAGTCAAAAACACTTTATGAAAGCTGTAATTCATGATCAAAGTGCTGATAGGCCGATAATAGAAATAGGCTTAAAAAGGGTATAGTTCCCCTAATTATAAAAAGAACACCAAGGTTTGACACCTTTATTGCAATTTTTTTACTATGACTAAATCCGATATCAAAAAACAGTTTTATAACCAAAGAAGATTGTTTATACCTTAAATAATGTTCACCTGTAATTAGTAATAACGCAATGATCAATGTAGTTTACGTTTGTTTGACGATTATATAAATAATTAAAAATCATGAAAATTAAAAATTGTAAAAATTTCAAAATTTTCGAAAAATAAGGTATTTTGTGAAAACATTTAGTATTAAAAATAAATGCATACAAAATTTCATCTTGTTAGATAACCATATTCTAAATTATGAAAATTTGATGTTTTGTTATCTATATTTTGAAACTTATCAAATTATGAAAAAATCTTTGTGAAAAAATACAGAAGAGTTATCGAAATAACGATAATGATAACCACTTTCACTTTTGGTAGACACTCATATTATCGACGATTATTTTGTTGAATAACAACCAACGTTGCCAGACATTTTAAAAAATTTAACAACAGGTTTAACCTTTTTAATAACATTAAAGCATAATTTAATTACTAAATTGTTGAACCCCTGCCTCCGTGTACGCAAGCAGCAGTCAAGTGCTCAGTGCTCCATCGTTTTTTCGATTTTTTTTCGCCGTAGTTTACCGTGATTAGCCGCGAGTTTGCTCCTGCAGCATGCCAAAGGCCGGCCGTGGCCGTGGCAGTTCGAGTGCGGCCTCAAAAAACCCGCGAAGTTCGTCTACCGGCCGTGTGCAAAAAGGTAAACAAACCAACGCCGTGTCGGCCGCCATCGCGCAGGGGAGCGTGAGCGCAGATGGAATCGACAAAAAGTGACTACATCCCGGGTATGTTCCGAGATCACCAGTGCGAACCCGTTCCGGTACTTCCGGTGCCACGACCAGTGGCACATCAACATCCGCCAACATCCCCATCAGGAACGAGTTCCAGATGCTGAGCGACGACGAAGAAAATAACAACTCTGACGGTAGCAGCACTACCGACGACGACGACGACGATGATGGTCGTGCACGGAAAAAAGTGCCGACGTCAAAAAAGAACAACTCTCCAGTGGAACGTAGACCACCTCCAATTTTTGTTTTGGACACGTTAGCGGACGATGTTGACGAGTTGCTGGAAGGCCTCGGATACTGTCTGAATATCGATAAGTCGGCAGTGCAAGTGATCACACTGAACAGAAAAAATTTCGACCTGGTGCTTGAAGAACTGAAGCGTAGCAACTTCAACTTCTACACAAACGACCCAGAGAAGCCCCCTGTTGAGGTCGTCTTGCAGGGTTACCAAGACCGTCCGATCGCCGACCTGAAGCGACACCTCTCGAACGCCGGAATAGAGCCACGGGAGATAAAAGTGCTCTCGCGAAAGACAACAGTCACAGGTACACACACCCTGTATCTGTTGTACTTCGACCGCGGCACCGTCAAGATCCAAGATCTGCGGCGGACTAAGACACTGGACGGTTTTTGGGTAAACTGGCGGTTTTACACCAAGAACCCAACAGACGTAGCGCAATGCCACCGTTGCCATAAATTCGGCCACGGATCGCGGAACTGCAACCTCCGGCCCCGCTGCGTGAAGTGCGGTGAGTCACACCTCTCGGAGGCGTGCGCACTGCCACGAAAGGCGGACTAATCTAATCTAATCTAATCTAATCAGACCCTAGCGCAGCCAATCTTTCGAAGGGATCCTGGAGAGTGCCTTAGGTTAGATGACGCCTAGCACTCTTCTTGTCATTTATTAACATTTGTAGTGCGCCATTGCATCGGAATGCATTGAAACATCACAAGCGTTAAAGCGGCCAGGCCTACTGCGTAAAGCCGTATCGCAGAGATGACTCGTAATTGGGTTGAGTTTGAGCACTGAGTGTTCGAACAACAACACAATTCTGAATCGACAGGGGAGGAAGAAGCGTGGGGACACACCACCATACGCTCCGAGATTTGGTTGTATTTGTTGGGAGCACCATGCTAAGAATGTTTGGTACTCCGGGACCCTCTGGGATGGGACATTGTATTTCCACGAATGCCCTGGACACTATTTGCCGTGGTTATAGCGCCACAACTCGCTCTCTGTAACAGTATTCCTAATTCCAGTCCACACACACCAAGTCGTCATGGCCTAGTGGTAAGCATTTTTGCTTACCAATCCAAAGGACGGGGGATCGAACCCCGCCTCGAGCGACTTTGATTTTGCGTTCATATTCATCATTTCAAATTTATGTGTTCTTAACTTTCTCGTTGGGAGCAGATGGGCATCGAACCCAGAACCATTCGCTTACAAAGCGAACACCGTAACCAGTCAGCCACGGCCGCTCCCCGCGCACTGCCACGAAAGGCGGACTTGGGGGAAAACGCAGAACAAACTAAGCCGCGCGTAAAGTGCGCGAACTGTGACGGCAACCATACCGGTAACTACCGCGGATGCGTCGCGCGCAAGGCTTACCTCGAGGAGCAGGAAAAGAGGAAGAAGAAAGCAGCAGCGTCCCACTCTCCTCAGCGAAGTACGAGCGCAGCCGTTCCTGCAGTTGGGCAGCGTACGGTTTCAGCGGACAACCCAGCGATCCCTCCTGGATGGGGGCGTTCGTTTGCCAGCGTGGTCGCTGCCGGTAGCGGCGATGCGGCCCAGCAAGGAGTCACCGGGGAAGATCTCTTTACCCTGCCGGAGTTCTTTGCTCTCGCGGGGGAGATGATGACGCGGTTTCGGAGCTGCCGTAACAAGGCGGAGCAATTTCTGGCCCTCGGGGAGCTGATGATCAAGCACATCTATAATTGATATTATTTTTGTCTGTGATCTAGTTTTAAGCTTTCTCTCTATCTATCCTTTTCCCATTGCACCTTCTGTAAGTTTTTTGAAAACTTTTTCTAACTCTTGTCTATTCCATAGTTATAAGTAATAATTTTTCGATTGAATTACGATGTAAATCACAGCTGAAAGGAACACCAAAACTCTGTTGTGTACCTAAATGAACTCATTGTAAATTGATTATTCACAAATAAAACCGAATTGAATTGAATTAAATTGTTGAATCTTTCAAATATAACAATTCAAAAAAATCTGTATTTACAGATTATTGGAATTGAAAAATCTGTAAAATACAGATTTATCTGTATATCTGGCACGGCTGCTAACAACCTTAAGTTATATTCTTTGAAATTCATATCTTGTATACAAACTTATCGAAAGATTTAAATACTTGAGATTTTCTGAACATTCTACATTTGGGCCATACTAAATTACACTGAAATAAAAAAAATAGTACCAAATTCCTTTATTCTAGGAATTTTGCCTCTTTTCCTTATTTAGTAATCGGGTTTTTTGGATTACTTAATAAGGAAAGGAGCCAAAATTCCTAGAATTTAGGAATTTGGTACTTTTATTTTTTTTCAGTGTAAGGATTTTTTCTGAAAATTTTACAAATGGAACTTATTTTATTAAAAGGCTATAATTGTTTTCTTAATAGCAAATTAGAAAAAAATCTGCTAATATTCATAACATTACATGTATTCCAAAAAAGACGATTGCAACTTTTGCTTCGTTACACATTAGCTTAAACAGAAGGGACTTTTTTTTAGGGACAGTGGAGACCAACTCCAGTTTTCTAAAAAGACCCGATGCCATCAACTCCTATTATACAAAGTTGTTTAAATTTGCCGAATTCGACTCCTGCGACTGAAAGTTAGGATTTTCCGACTCGCGAAAAGAAAAATGAATTTACAGTTTTATTTTTTCTTTTTCCTCAGCATGGCCAATCCTCTAGGAAAAAAAATGCAATCAGTTTTTTTGTTCATTTTTTGTCAGCAGTTATCACAAAAAAGTCAAAACCTTAACACTGAACGCTTTAAAAAAGATCACTTATTGGAATAAATAGTACGTTTTGCAACACATGTTTTTTTTTCTGGGGAATAGGTCATTCTGGGAAATAGAATAAATCCCAGTTTTATAAATAAACTAATAACTAAGAAAGTGGGTTGAATCAATCTTAATAAACATAAGAAACATATCTAAGAAAAATATGCAAATAAATTGTTTGATCGCACAAAACTGTAGATTTAGCTTTTTTTCGGGATATTGTTACCAAGTTCCATATAAATTGAATGTTGCTAACACTTCAAAGGTAAATCGAACACAGCCCTTGCTCAATTTAGTACCACATCAAATCTCCGAAAAAAATCACCCATAAAAATCAATAAATAAACCCACAAGTAGCAGAAATATTCATTCTTCCAGCTCACCTGTTCAAAGCCACACTCACCCACCTGTCGAATTAGGGATTCACACCTTGCCTTGTTTGCAGAAGAACTGCTTCCAGAATCAATATCTCACCGGCAGTCGCTTTTTTTTTTCTTCAAAAGAAAGCAATGGAAAAGAGGTGGGTGGGTTACTGTCTCGAATTAAACTCATAAAATATGTAGATTTGTACTTAGCACCCTCGCACATCTTTATTTCTTGTGGTTTCTGGGGTTTTTCTTTCTTTGAGATCTTTTGAGGAGGGAAAAAAGAAAGACGAGAACAGGTTGTCTTTTCCGAATTGTGGCAGAGCATATCGCCAGAAGCAGTACTGTGGAAGAATTTGCATATCGAAACGGTGAACTTGGTGGTTTGTTTGGGGGGAAATTTGAGGTGAATGCGGAAGAGTTTTGTGCAAAAACTCGAGATTATTTCGTATTCTGAGGGAAATTTGTTATTGGAGGGGTACAACAATTTGTGATTTTTTTTTATATTCAGATTGAAATGTTCAAAATATTAGCAATTTATAAAAATGAAAAAATATATTTTTTGAAAATATTTAGAAAACATTGACGGACCCCTTGTCTACCAAATCCAAGCTGAACAGAACTTTTTTTCTTCAAATGGTTGTGTTAATATCGGTTCCAAGCGCAAAAGAAGCAAATTCTGTTCACGTTCATGTATCTCTCCGTGTAGAGGGAAGGTTTTTCAGACACAAAGCAGATCATGTTGCTTGGGTTGGTAATCTCAAAAATACACACATACGACAGCACGCAAACACTCGTTCCTTCGGCTGACTTGGTCCCAGTTTTGGGGACGAAGAGGAGGGAAGGAGTTTCATTTTCAACCGGTAGCAAAGCAACAGATGATTGAATTTAATCAAATTGCGGAAAGTTTGCTGGATCGAGCGATGGGTACAGAGCAGAGAAATGTGAACTTTTCTGTTCTTTTTTTTCGTATTTAGATTTCAGCTTAGTGCTTCAATTGGGTAAAAATCTGTACAATCTCGATTTTACCAAAAAATAGTTTAAAAAAATTTCATCCAAATTGACTTCTTTTTAAGTTTTCTTTAACAAAAGTTGTCAACTCTTGCAACTTGGGTGTTTATATTGTTTGTTGATATTTTTTTACGATTATCTTATCTAGAAAAAAAATCTTTTACATTTCACCGAATAGGACGTTACACCGATGGACGTTTCGCCAAAACTTTTTTTCTGCTTCAAAAGGAAGGCATTAAATTTATTTTCAACAGGATTTAACAGAAAAATCATTTTTTGATCCCTTAAAAGAGTAAATATGCTCACTGGGAATACTGACCGGTAGGGGATGGGTTTCGACTAGCGGCGTGCTGGGTTTCCAATCCAGAGGTCGTGAGTTCGATTCTCGTACCGGGATGATGATGATAAAACAAGTCTTTTTGTAATTAAACCTCACAGAAATAAATGAAAATATCACTATATTCATTCATTATATTAACACTTGTAGCCCCAACGGGGTCAAAAAAGTTGGAAATGCATTTTCACCGGCTCTTGGAACCCTTGAAAAAAAAGTTGAAAATGCCTTTTTCACTGTAACTTAGGGTAGACGCATCTGTTTTGGATCTAACTTGTTGTAAGTGATTCTTGGCGACATCCTTCCGGATCGAATGCAAGTTTTTGCCAAGATACAGCCGGTTGAAGTTGCATTTCCAACTTTTTTGACCCCTTGGTGCTTCGTGTAAGTTTTGACCCCGTTGGTGCTACAAGTGTTAATGTAGACACTGCATTTTCCAAATTCATTAAAAAAATAGTTTTCTGATAGATAATGATTCTAAATGCTTTTCATTAACTGTTCAGGCTCAAAAAGTTCAAAAAAATTTAACTGATTTGTCTTTGCAACTACTCAAGCAAAAAAAACTGCAAAAACAAACCAACTCATCAAATAATTTACAGAAATTTTCATGTTTATAAGAATGTCTATTTGTTTTCAACGAACTTGTTTTCGGAAGAATATAAATACAGAATATAAATACAGAAATTAGTTTTGAAAACCCAATTTATTTTCAAAGAAGATAGAAGAACATGAGTATGTTAAAAATCTGCGAAAACTCATAGATTTGTTAAACAATTGTTTTTTGTTATCCTGGAACAATTATGAAGAATATTAAACTCATATTTTTTCAAAACAAATTATTTTTTAGAGATCTGGTGATATTAGAAAAAAAGTAACAGATTTTTTTTAACAGATTATTAAAAAAAAACTTTTAAATTGTTCAAACAATTTTTTAATGTTTAATGTATAAAATCAACTTTCAAATAGTCCAAAGAACCGATAATTTTTTTCAAAAAATAAAAACTACAACAAATATTTGTTTGTTGAGAAATAATAGAGAAATAATAAAATAGAAAACCCAATTAAAGAAAAAACCCATTCATTTTAAACTCAAATAAAACTCAAAGAGGTCTGTTAACCATTGATTCTCTGAACCTGAAATATGTTTGAAAGAAAATGAAACAACTTTTTTCAAAAATTAATCTATTTTCAAAGAACTGGTTCTTTTGATGAAAAAAAAAGAACTGTTCATGTTGAAAAGAATTCAAGAGCTCTAAGAAATGAATAAAATCATCTTTCAAACAGTCCACGATTGTCGGTTGTCCGATTGTCCACGAGCCTTACAAAAAAGTTGTTTTTTTGTATGTACAATTGTCCACGAAGCAAGGGGGTGGAGGTGGGTAACAGATTCTCAAAAAAGTGTCCATGTGGTTCATGGATGGTCCCCATGGAAAAAAAGTGTTCAAAAAGCATTGTACGCTACACAGAAAAAAAGTTGAATTTTGAATTTTGGAATGTTGAAAATTTGGTAGGTTGAATATTACCTCTTTTTTTGAGTAATATTACATAAAAAAATGTGTAAAAATGAACCTGATGAATATTCATCAAAAACTGGGGTTTCATATTAATTTTCTGGGGTAAAATTCATCATTTTTTTAGCCAAAAATTCTGTCACCATTTCCTGACGAATATTACCATTATAATTTTTCTGTGTAGTTGAGTTATTTTGCTATCATTAGTTTTCAAAAAATGTAAAATTTGACGAAAACAAAACTTTTATCGAAAAAAAAACATTTTGCGATAATAAACATCTAAAATTTTCCACAATTCAAAAGTTTTCAAATCAACCCAAACATGCTATATAACTGATTCAAAACGCAGGAGAATGCATTTTAAATTGATTTAAACTGATTGTACTTAAATTTTTATTGGAATACAAGCCTTACTCGACAAACTTCGTTCTGCCTTTTTTTCGTTTGATGACATATAGCTTGTTGCTTATTCAGCCTCCTGTGATCAAAATTTGTGTTACGTAAGTGTTTCCATAAAATTTGCAAATGCTAAGGAATCGGTCCCAGAGTGGCTAAAGTGGCATTTTTTTAGCATATAAACCTTCCTTGGGCTTAAACGAACCTAACGCAACAAAAAACGCCTCGATCCGACGTTCCGTGTTCAACTGATTCGCGTTCGAACAAATCTATCGAAATTTTATATATATACACAGAAAAAACATGATGGTAATATTCATCAGGAAATGGTGACAGATTTTGTGGCAAAATAAATGATAAATTTTACCCCAGAAAATGATGAATTTTCATCAGTTTTTGATGAATATTCATCAGGTTTACATTTTGACACATTTTTTATGTAATATTTCACAAATAAAGAGGTAATATTCAACCTACCAAATTTTCAACATAAATTCGACTTTTTTTTCTGTGTATAGATTGAAGTTTTTTGAAAAAAATATTTTTTCTGCCCCCTGATTTTTCGGGCTAATTTTGTTGGGGGGGAGGAGGGCAGGGGGGTGGAGAGACGAAAACGAAACTATTGGCACTACGCCCCCCGGGGCATGGCCTTCCTCTAACGTGGGATTTCTGCTCCAGCGCCTCTGACGAGACAGGAGAAACCGGGACCGACGTTTTACTTCACCATCCGATAGAAGCTCATTGGATAAGGCGGGAATCGAACCCGCGTCTCATAGCATCATCGGGATCGGCAGCCGAAGCCGCTACCCCTGCGCCACGAGACCCACTTAAGAGACTTAATCTTTAAATAAAATTTGTATCAGCCTTATTAAAAACATAATTTTATTTTTTGTGAATTTTCGATGTACATAACCGCAAAAAGTTTACCTGCTAAAATGTTTTATTCTTCAAATCTTACGGGTGTACAATTAAATGTTTAAATTCAGGCTTGTAATTATTTTTTAATATTTCCATCGGTCTGGGTGTACGAAAATCATGTAGTAACAATTTTTCATTTGTTTTACATAATTCAAAGAGAAAATTACGCTTTAACATATATTTTTCAGATTTTCTGTCACCTTTTTTCAAAATATTTTTATAAAAAAAATAGAATTTCAATGAATACACTAGAACATTAAACTTAATATCACTCTTTTTAAATGCCTAAAACATTAAAAGATTTATAGATCTTTTGAAAACTGTCATTTTCTTTTTTCTAATATTTTTAAATGACAATTTTGTTCAATATAAATTTCATAAAACTTTAACTGTTGTATTTTTTTTCCTTTTTCAAAAACATTTTTGAGATAAAATATTTCGTACATTCCCGCAAGTTCATTTGAGCTTCAAATTTGACCCGGCATCCAAAAACTTTGAGCACCCCTGTCCTACGAAGACATCAATTGGTCATAAAATTTGTTCTTAAGGTACAGATTTTTGAAATTTTTGATAGCCTTTTTGTATGGTCGAGCTAATAACTTAAAATGTCTTCTGTGGTCATAAGTACTAACAAAGTTTTATCCAATTAATATATAAAATAATTATCTTTGCAAAAAAAAAATCTCATTCTAGGGAGAATAACTAGTAATCTTAGTAAACCTCATTGGATAAATGTACAACTCGTGCCGAAAATAATCTTTTTTTTTTGCATCTTGAAACATAATCTACAATTTTTGGTTTGATTTACTTCATTCTTTAATCCATGTTTTCCATTTCCATTCAAATAGTTTAATTAAGTTACACAAAAAGGATTTGTTGATAATATATTTGGTGAATCTTGTTATTGGTAAAAGCCGATTTCGTATTTTTTTTTGTGTTCTAATTATTAACTTAAATCATACCGTAAATGCAATAATAAGTATAAAATTTAGTGTTGCTCCAATTTTAAGTAAATCAATCTTGAAATTTGAATTATGTTCAAAAGAACTTTCTTACTCGCCATTTACTAAAGTTAAGAGCTTAACACTTTTCATTTCATTTCATTATTTGGTTGCTTTAACACGCATGTATTGCGTGCGCATGTATTGCGTGTTTGTACACGAAGGGTTTTTAGGTTAAAATTTGTACCCGCCAGCAAAAACAAATGGTAAGCTAGTGTGTGTGAGATGGAGCTTAGATAGCTCTATTTATAATTCGTAAATTGATCGAGAGCTGATCGAAAAATTGATTCACGCAGAAAAATAAGGCATATTTGAATCAACAAAACATTTTGTTGATTTGAAAATCAAGATTTTTGTTGAATCAACGCTAAACGTCAAAGCAACTTTTTCAAAACAAACTAAAGATTTTTGTGGAATTAAGAAAATCAAGGTTTGTTTCAACGCAAAATCGGCGTTGATTATATTCAACAAAAATTTTTGTTGAATCAAACCTCGTACAGGCTGATTCTACAAAATATTTTTCTGCGTGTTTGTTTATAACTAGCGCTTAGTATCTTTTTAAAACTAACTCATGCTCCTGTCTCGGTGACAGCTGACGATTAAATGAACTAGACCCTTTAGGTTTTTCAATCGTTTCTTCTTCAATTCAAACAGGGTAGCCAGTTTGCATTTTTTTGAAGCAAAAATTAAAAATATATGCAGCTAAATTGGTGATAATGATGTTAAGACAAAAATAAATCAACATCAGTTTAAATTTTGGGATACTTTGCAATCGGTCCTAACAATCATCTAAATCTCTATCATCAATTTGCATTTTTATCGTTTAAAAAACATATTTTCGTTGTTTCTGTTAATCATTTGCTTTTTAAAACTAAGATTTCTTTCAAATAATTACAGTTAAGAAATTCAATTCATAATATTAAATTAAATATTATCAATTAATTTCAATGAAATATAGAAATAAATTGATAAACTAACCTTGTTATACATGTGTTGGTGATAGCCTTGAACCGACGGCAAAGTAGGTCCAAAAACTGATCCAACGCGGCTCATTTGAAAAAAATATTTTGAATTGAGTTTTTTTCGATAATAGAATAGTTATTTCAATGGTTTAGTGATGAAAAACATAAAAGAATTAAATAAACAACAGTTACATTGCTCGGAAACCGGACGAAATTGCTTGGTGTCAGTGCAAAACAGAAAAAATCATCAAGGTGTCGCGAGCCAAATCTGATAAGCAACGAGGCTGGAATTTTTGGACCTAATCTATGTGCTAGGAAAATGGTAGGAAAAACGAATGGCATTGGAAAAAGTGGCTGAAAAGCGGAAATAATAAAAAATGTTAACATTTTTGGAAGAGGTAAGCTACAAAACGATCCTGCCTACACTTTCTGTTGGTTGGATTCAGTGAATTCGTACTTTAAAAACCTGAACTACCTCGATTAATAAAAATAGGTCCAAAATAGGTACTAGGTCCAAAATAGAGTCATATACCCTACATTGGTGCAGTTGTTATCCTGAGCTGAGATATGGACTATCATTCAACAGCTGATTTGTTCTTAATGGGGAGAGAGTTTACTCTTACTAAGGAGAACGAATTGGACAGAGAAGGAAAAAAATTGCAAAAATGACCTTCGAAATAGAGGAGAAAAGCAACTCGCGACAAAATTTTGAGGCTAGGAATTTTGACAGGTATGATTTTCATAAAGTATTCGCCTCCTTTTCTCTCCCACAGAAAACCTGGGAACGAGGTAGCTGTCAAACTAGGCAAAAATGTTAAAGTCACTCACAAAATGAACTTTGAGTGATTTGAGTTCATTTCTGACGTCACGATTTTCTCCTCTATAGCTAATAGATGTGGGATAGTTAGAGGAAAGGAACGAGCTTAACACTTGAAATGCAATTTTTCACTGGTCTTACTGATTGTATTAATTAGTGCAAAGTAAAGTTGATCGAGTTTGAAAAGGAAATTTTGTATATAAATGAACGTAGTTAAATAAAACTCAGATCGTCACAACCGCTAGTTTTTGAATTTGAAGGCGTTTGACAAACTTACCTTACCTATTTACAGTGTAATCCTGGGCGGAGATGTGATATTGCAAAATTCAAAATAAATTGCCTTTTCTACGCTATTTATTAGGAAAATATATCAAAGTACAAAATCGTTGTTACAGTTTCGTTTTCACGTGTGTGTTGTTTGCTACAAGCTATAAACCATTCTATGTTAGCACTCTTTTTCAGTTTCCAGTTTGTTAAATTATAATTTTAATTGCTTTTCTCTATTGCTATTATCTTTCTCACTACATCAAAAATTGCTTTTTCATTCAACAAAATCTACCTTACTTAAATCTTATAATCATGCTACTAAGCATACTAAAACAACCCAATCCTAAGCTTCCGGCAAGAAAAAAAAAGCATCAAAAGTTTTGTCCAGCCACTTGTTCCATTTAAAAGTAACCGGAAAACCATTTCCCGGGGTGTTTTTCGGACCTGGTCTTCCGCGTTCGTTCCAGAGCGCGCTGCACCCAAGTAAAATCTAATTAATGTGATCAGGAAACTTTTTTTCTTCCCTACATTTTCCTGTCCTGCAGCTTGTTTAGATTCAAATTAATTGCCGGACTTTACTTAACTAAAATTAACCTCCTCGCACCCTCAAGCCTTGGGGAGGGTGCTGGCGCAAAAAAAAAGTCTCGTTACTTTCGTTCGTTCCCGCTGGCCTTTCCTGGCCGACTTTTTCTTCTTTTCTGTTTTTTCGACGACTTTGGCGAAGTGATGCTTGTTTGGGACCACTTTGGCGGAACGGAAGCCAGCTTTTAAGCATCAACTTTAACTTCTCGCAGCCGCCCCCGCCGTGCGCTGATTTATCTGGGTGCGATTAACTTGGGGAAGTGTTTTTGTTCTTGATTTTTTTTGCACTTTTTAGAGTTTTGTTTTGTTGAGGAAGTCCTTAACATGTGTCTGATGGATTTTTTGTAATTTTAAATAATAATTAGTTTGTTACATACATTATTCTCATATAAAATGCAGGTTTCATCTCCAGTTTCCATTGAATTATTAAGCAATTTCGCAATTAAGCTCAGCAAAATAAGACAATTACATCCTCGCCTCGGTACCATTACTGCCACACCGCGATCACTGAAAGTGATTTAAATCGCACCCAACACAGCACGGCATGGCTTCCATTAGCCCCCTTTTCCACTCAGCTGCTGTTTTCCCCCCATTTTCTCCGAAGCGCGCAAAGGATTCAACAGCGAGAGAAAGGGGATTAAAATTCTAATTATTCCTTCTTGATTTTCCAGGCGACAGCCAGACGACAATGAGTTCAACACAGCTTCAGGTCCGGCGAAACTTCAGTGTTTTCCATGAACGGGTTCTGGTTCTTGGGTACTCGGAAGGTTGGTGCATATTTGAGGTTAGGGTTTCTTTGAAAAATAAATTTGAAACTTAAAAAAACTTGAATTTTAAACTTTGTTATTGACTTTTTTTATTGTGTTTATGGAAAGTTATTTATTTTTGAATTTATATAAATTTGAACCTTAAATGTTTTTTATTTCTTACGATTGTAATTTAAAGTGATGCTAAAAATTTAAATTACGCCATCTACAAATGAATTAACTTTTTTCGAGGATTTGCAAGTCACATTTTTCTAAGACTTTTTATATAAAAAATCTCATAATTTTGTATTTGTGGATGGCACCATAAGAAAAATAACATGTTTGATATCGTTCAATACTAGGCCAAGTAATTCCAGTTAAGTGACCAGTCTGGCACGATGTAATTCGAGCCCGTTGTTGTAATTACAAGCCTCGAATTATTAAAAGTTTGAATTACATTAGGCCAGTTAAAATGTTGTTCTAAATTTTTGTCTTCTCTTCTTATTTTTTTCCGAAACACACTTTGATGCATTTCAAAAAATGTTTTTAAGACAACAAATCGAGAAGCAAAAATTTGTGATTTTTTTAATGAAAGCTTTGATATTTAGGAAATTTTCAATATGGCCTATCCCGAGCAGACGGAAATAACTAGGAAAGGTCAGTTTTTGATATTGTGAGAAGATCGGAATATATTATTGGGATGATCGGATTAGTTGTTAAAATAACAAAAATCAATAACAAAGATTTGTTCGAAGTATAACTTAAACTGTTATTATGTTGCTATTGCCATAACAAAAAATAACACAGAAGGAATCATGAAGGAATAACAAGATTTGTTATTTTGTGCGGAGAGGTGGAGCAGCATAATAACAAAAAATGTTACTAAACTTGTATGTCTCCATAACAAAAAAAGTTATTGTTTTGGTTTATTTGTAATTTGCAAATAAACCTGCAGTTGCCTTAACTCCTCTGTACTAGTCAGGGCTGCAGAGTCGGGTACCTCCAAGCGACTTTGAATCCATACTTTGAAGACAACTCCGACTCTGGATGCAGGATATGACGTCAACGACGACTTCAGCTCTCCAAAAACTTCACATATTCCGACTCCAAGTAAAAGTTGCTGAAAATTAGCTGAATCCGAACTTCAACGTCAGCTCCGACTTCCTGGCTCTGTGAAAATAATAACAGTTTTTGTTATTCACACTTCAAAAATTCTCAATAAATAAATCAATTCCGTTAAAGAATATAACAAAATTTTAAAAAAATGAACTCTCAAAAGTTAATTTTATCGGATTAATTTTAGCTTGTGTTCCGGTCAACCGACCCCACTCTCCCCTTTGATGATGAACACCCCTGGGCAGGTTGACAGTTCGTTGGCGCGTGATTTGAGCGCGCGCTAAAAAAGTGTAAACAATGAGTCTTTTCGAAACACGCTACGTGATCGGACGAATAAAGGAAGGAGTTTTTAGTTTTAATCCGTCGTGTTTCATTTCCGGCCGTCCAACCGGTCCTCACTCGTACATTTGGTCCTTCTAGTCCGGATAGTTTTGGAACCAGTGAACATGGATAAACTGGAACGGGTCCGAAACGCGCAACTTGCGCTGGTGAAACGGGAGCTGCTGGCAGCCGAAGTGCTTGGCGAACGGAAGGCGTCCTTCGTCGAAGCAACGGATCGGCTGGAACAGCTCAAAGCGCTCGCCGGGAAGTTCCGGCAGACACAGGACAACATTGAGCAGGAACAGGAGAATCCTGAAAGCATTGCCTCAGTGCATGACCACCGGGAGGAATTTAATCAGGCGTATTATCCAGCGAGGAACCTCTTGGAGAAGTACATCGCGGACAACAATCCAGAAGAAACTGGTTCTTCGGCATGTGGCCGCACGGTGGTTGACGGAAACTACAGTGAGTTGCGCGAAGCGATGCAATTATTGATGATTACTCAGCGTGCGATGATGGAGAACCAGCGATTGGCACACGTAGCAGGGGATCAAGTACCGGAAGTGCGACTTCCGGCGATTAACGTGCCGATGTTCAACGGAGAACGGAAGAATTGGATTTCCTTCAAGAACATCTATGTGACGACAATTCATAACCGGACCGACTTGGAGGCTTCGCTGAAAATGAAATATCTAGTTTCATATGTCGACGGGTACGCGAAGCTCCTGGTCAACTCGTATCCTATCTCCGATGCCCACTACGAGGAGGCTTGGGCTGCGCTCACGAACTACTACGACAAGAAAAAGTTCACAGTGTTCTCCCTTGTCCGGGAATTCGTAGATCAACCGGGAGTCATCACAGCATCTACTGGCGGACTTCGCAAGCTTGTCACAACATCCGATGAGGTGCTACGTCAACTCAACGTTCTGGGAGATGAGTTCAACGCACGGGATCCGTGGCTCATCCATCTGTTGCTGGACAAACTGGACGAAGAGACGCGCTTGTTGTGGGCACAACAGATTGTTCATGTGGAAAACCCTTCTGTGGACGACTTTCTGAAGTTCTTGAACAGCAGATGCGATGCCCTAGAGACGTGCGCGGTATTTTCGATGAAGGCGACTCCTCAAGTGACAAAGACGGAAACAGAGATGCAAGCAGTGAACAACAAGACAGTGCAGTCGCTACACTTGGCGATAGCAGCAGAAAAGTGCGCGAAATGTTCTAAGGAACATCCGGTCTATCGATGTGATGAGTTCAAGAAGATGGACATAAAATGCAAACGGAAACTAGTGATGCAGGCGAGATTGTGCTATAACTGTTTGGGGCCATCCCACATGGCCAAGGGATGCAGTTCAAAGTCAGTGTGCCGCACCGTGGGCTGCGGGCAACGGCATCATTCGCTGTTATGTCCACAGAGAAAACTGCAGAAGCTATTCATCACGCCCATCCCGAATTCAAGCTCCCAACCACCACGGTCGACGCGGAAAGCACTCGTTTTGCCTACTGCAGTTATCCGCATTCGCAAAAACGACGGTAGTCTTCTCCCAGTGCGGACCCTGATCGATTCCGGCTCCGAAGCATCCTTGATCTCGGAGACTTGTTACAACAAACTCGGACTCCCTCGATCGAACGATAAGATTGAAGTCACTGGCATGGGCGATCGGGCAGCCGGAACCGCAAACGGATTGGTGAAGCTCGTGATTTCAAACCGGTTTTCAGACGCAGCAGTTCTACAAACAAGCGCCTACGTTGTTGGGAACCTTACTACAGCCCTACCGACACAGCAGTGTGAGATGCATCCAAAACTCTTGAACAAGCAGTTAAAGGGTTCTCTTGCTGATCCGGCGTACCATCGGCCGGGAGCCATCGACTTAGTTTTGGGAGCAGACGCCTTTCTTGCCCTTCTCCAACCAGGGCAAGTCAAAGACAACGACGGTGTTCCAGTGGCGCAGAACACCATCTTCGGATGGGTTACTTCCGGGAATCAAGCGCGGCCGGAGGCGCCATTGCAAAAGGGAAAGATGTTATCGAATTCGCTAGGAGCTGGCCGGGCGTCACCAGTACAGCAATGCGGTCGGTGTACCGGGTCTACCTAGGAGATCGGTTGAGGCATTGCTGCCTCAAGGTGGGGGAGTATGTTCCGGTCAACCGACCCCACTCTCCCCTTTGATGATGAACACCCCTGGGCAGGTTGACAGTTCGTTGGCGCGTGATTGAGCGCGCGCTAAAAAAGTGTAAACAATGAGTCTTTTCGAAACACGCTACGTGATCGGACGAATAAAGGAAGGAGTTTTTAGTTTTAATCCGTCGTGTTTCATTTCCGGCCGTCCAACCGGTCCTCACTCGTACAGCTTGAAACCCCATTTCATGGCCAAAATAATGATCCCGACGAAATTGGTCAAAATTATCTCATAGTTCTAGCCAATTTTAGCAAAGTCCCTTAGGGGGTATATCAAATAATTAAAAAAATCAACTTCCAAAATTTCAACTTTTTAGAATAATTTTAGCTTAAGGACCCCATTTCATGGCCAAAATAATGGCCCCGATGAAATTAGACAAAATTATCCCAAAGATCTAAACATATTTAACAAAAGAAAAAATAATGACAGATTGTGTAATGGACACTTAGAAACTTTACCATTTGTGCGATTTATGGTAATTTTATTTCTAAGTCAGTATACCGAACGGATAACAAATTTTGCTAATAGGAGAGTTTTTGAAATGTTGAATATTTCCTCTTATTAGCGTGTTATTAAACATTTTCAATATAATATCACTTCAAGACCAAATTTTGTTTTTTTTTAATCAGAAATTGTTATTATTTTTATTCTTGAAGTTGAACTTCAGGATAAAATAATGACATTTTTTGTTATTTTAACAGGATTTGTTAATGAAATATTATTAATTTTGTTACATATTACCGTCTGCCCGGGATAATTGCAATGAAATTGTATTTTTTTTTTTTCTATTTACTCGAGAGATATCATCTTTTGTCCACTGACAGTGAAAATTTTAAGTTTTCTTCATCTGTTTTCAAGTTTAGTGCTGATTTTCTGTATTTTTCCTTGACCTTTTAATGGTTATATATTTTTTAAATCAGTCATTTTTAGTTTTGGTGGAAAAAATAAATGAGCAATTCTCTGAGATTTCGGTCATTCGATTTTTTTTTGTATTTTTTAATCCGGCTGAAACTTTTTTGGTGCCTTCGGTATGCCCAAAGAAGCCATTTTGCATCATTAGTTTGTCCATATAATTTTCCATACAAATTTGGCAGCTGTCCATACAAAAATGATATGTGAAAATTCAAAAATCTGTATCTTTTGAACGAATTTTTTGATCGATTTTTTTTTTTTTTTTGTAGAGCCTTAATACCACTGCGACCAATTATAGGAATATTTGATCGATTTGGTGTCTTTGGCAAAGTTGTAGGTATGGATATTAGGATGTAACAAAAATGACTTTTTGGCGGGCATTCAAGGGTTTGTTCCAGTGGGCATACTAAGCCCAAATCCAAAATATGAGCTTGATTGGACGTAACAGGAGCTGGCGCTCCGCCCTTCAATTTTAAATGGGATTTAACCCGTAAAAAAAGATTTTTTCAAAAATGTCACTTTTTGAGGCATTTTGGCCATCAATGCGTTTACCAAAAACATCACTGTCGTGTAGGCCAGATCCTTGCGCATCTTTTGGTATATATAACATTGACATTTGGAGCATCCTGGAGCTCGATACAGGCCTTCAAAGTTTGGCATTTTTTCGAAAAATCGGTCCTGGCAAAAAAGATATGCGTCGCGCCTCGCGACGCCCTAGACGCCATTTGATTTTGCCGGGGCCGATTTTTCGAAAAAATGACAAACTTTGAAGGCCTGTACCGAGCTCCAGGATGCTCCAAATGTCAATGTTATATATACCAAAAGATGCGCAAGGATCTGGCCTACACGACAGTGATGTTTTTGGTAAACGCATTGGTGGCCAAAATGCCTCAAAAAGTGACATTTTTGAAAAAATCTTTTTTTACGGGTTAAATCCCATTTAAAATTGAAGGGCGGAGCGCCAGCTCCTGTTACGTCCAATCAAGCTCATATTTTGGATTTGGGCTTAGTATGCCCACCGGAACAAACCCTTGAATGCCCGCCAAAAAGTAATTTTTGTTACATCCTAATGGATATGGACTACACTGAAAAAAAATGATGCATGGTAAAAAAATTTTTGGTGATTTTTAATTTAACTTTTTGTCACTAAAACTTGATTTGTAAAAAAACAATATTTTAAATTTTTTTTTATTTTTTGATATGTTTTTGAGGACATCAAATGCCAACTTTTCAGAAATTTCCGGAATGGGCAAAAAATCTTTGACCGAGTTATGATTTTTTTAATCAATACAGATTTTTTCAAAAAATCGAAATATTGGTCGCAAAAATTTTTCAACTTCATTTTTCGATGTAAAATCGAATTTGCAATCAAAAAGTACTCTAGTAAATTTTTGATAAAGTGCACCGTTTCCAAGTTATAACCATTTTTAGGTAACTTTTTTGAAAATAAGTTTTTCATTTTTTAAAAATAGTGCCCATGTTTGCCCACCATTAAAAAAAAATATTTTTGAAAAGCTGAGAAAATTCTCTATATTTTGCTTTTTTGGACCTTGTTGATACGACGCTTAGTTGCTGAGATATAGCCATGCAAAGGTTTAAAAACAGGAAAATTGATGTTTTCTAAGTCCCATCCAAACAACCCACCATTTTCTAATGTCGATATCTCAGCAACGATAGGTCCGATTTTCAATGTTAAAATATGAAACATTCGTAAAATTTTCCGATCTTTTCGAAAAAAATATTTTCAAAAATTTAAAATCAAGACTAACATTTCAATCGGGCCAAACATTCAATATTACGCCCATTTGAAATGTTAGTCTTGATTTCAAAAAAGTTACCTAAAAATGGTTATAACTTGGAAACGGTGCATTTAATCAAAAATTTACTAAAGTACTTTTTGATTGCAAATTCGATTTTACATCGAAAAATGAATTTGAAAAATTTTTGCGACCAATATTTCAATTTTTTGAAAAAATCTGTATTGATTCAAAAAATCATAACTCGGTCAAAGATTTTTTGCCCATTCTGGAAATTTCTGAAAAGTTGGCATTTGATGTCCTCTAAAACATATCAAAAAATAAAAAATAAATTAAAATAGTGTTTTTTTGCAAATCAAGTTTTAGTGACAAAAAGTTAAATTAAAAATCACCAATTTTTTTTTATCGTGTATCATTTTTTTTCAGTGTAGTCCATATCCATACCTACAACTTTGCCAAAGACACCAAATCGATCAAAAAATTCGTTCAAAAGATACAGATTTTTGAATTTTCACATATCATTTTTGTATGGACAGCTGCCAAATTTGTATGGAAAATTATATGGACAAACTAATGATGCAAAATGGCTTCTTTGGGCATACCGAAGGCACCAAAAAAGTTTCAGCCGGATTAAAAAATACAAAAATTAAAATTAAAGAAAAAAGACCGATTCCGTAGAGAACTGCTCAAATATAATCTTGGAAAGATTGTCTTGGATCAATAAAAAATATTTTGAATTGTGGTGAAATTCCACTGTACAGCACTGCAACTAACTTTTTTTTTGAAAAAAAATCGTCTAAACTTAGATGTTTTGAAAACTAATGATTTCAAAACAACTGGGTATGCGTGAACTGCGATGTTGCTTTTCTCTCATAAAAATGTTATGGAAGACCTTAAATAGGATAAAATTGAACTTTTTTTCTTCAAATTTTCATCATGAGGTTTCCATTTCTTAAAATTATTGCATTTTCTTTAAAAAACATATACATTAAAAAAAACTTATTCCACCGGTACCACATTTTGCACCTTCCTCTTCTCTAGTGCACATAATTTCTTTTACAGTCTTTAAACATACAAAAATAATATTAATTAAAATAAATTTGTGTTTTGGAAATAGTTCAAAGATAAATCGTAAAATCAAAAATAAAAAGGTTTTACGAGAATCTTTTTTTCTGAAAAGTCCTTATCCTAACTAACAACTTTGCTCCAAATTGATCAGAAAATCTCTCATAAGAACATTTAGTATGACCAGCCCTCAATATTGTATGAAGACTTGTATAAACAAACAATTTATGCAAAATTACTTTTAAGAAATGCAATAAAAAGCAAAATGTATACAGAAAAGTCGATTTGAGAAATTCTACACAATGTGTAATCTTTTGAAATTTTGATTAATCTAGTTTTGCATAATCCTTCTCTGGTCACCCTAACCACTTCCTTCAAAACTCATCAACAGTGAAAAATTTCTTAATATTTGAAGCGTTGAAAATGACTTCCAATTGCATCTGGGAAGCCAAGACTGAGCTGTCAACCCAAACTAAGCCGTCACCAGAGAGGAGCTTAAGGATTTTAATGAAGCTACTTTCTGGCCAACGTTTTGGTGGCTTCAAAAATCACCACCGCGGCAGCTGCCACAAACCCGCAGCTCTTCTCTCTCTCAATAGTTAATCCAATTAATTATGTTAATGGTCGCAGTACGGTGAAGTGGTAATCTTCCACCTGAATGGAAGTGGTGGGTTTTCCGCGGAAAAGTCAACAGCATTAGCGGGGGCGGAGTGGGCCATATTGTCGCTCTAATGTTTGCCAAGGAAAACGCAAAACGGGGTCATTGGGTGCGATTACAAGTAATTAGTATTCAATTTATCCGTTAAAATGGAAGCGCGTGCGACTTTAATTTGGCGGGGTGACTTTTCGGGTGGCACTGATAAACTTCCTGAGGGGGGAAGAGTTCACAAAGGGGTTCACTTATTTTTTATTGTCAACCAGGACGTCAAGCTCATTACGCGTAATTAGCCATCGTTTGACTTCTGCTCTGGAATGGTTATGTTTATTACTGGTTCTTTTTTTGTGGCAGGATTGTGAAAGTTTGGGTGAGGATTACATTGGCGCTGATGGATGTCACCTTTTGAACTGGCACTTGGAGTGAAGGACTGTTTGTGTTTCTAGGATTTTTGTTTAGTTGAATTTTTTTATCTAATAAGTTTTTTTATTGCAGCATTTCGATACCTATGTGCTCTCTTGTACTAAGCTTGCTAGAAATAGAGATAACCCATGTTCCACTCTAGATTTCACCAGATTTTGCCATATTTTGAGCTTTCAATCGATCTTAAATTATTTTTTTACCTAAATCAGCATGCTAAGCTTCGGTACTCAGAAAAAAATGATGGTAAAATTCATCAGGACATGGTGACAGATTTTGTGGCAAAAATGTTTAATTTAACCCCAGAAAATGATAAATTTTCATCAGTTTTTGATGAATATCCATCATGTTCACATTTTTACACATTTTTATGTAATATTACAAAAAAATGTAATATTCAACCTACTAAATTTTCAACATTCCAAAATTCAACTTTTTTTTCGGTGTACTTTAAAGTGCAAAGTAAGCCACTCAAATCAAAAAGAAAAGAAAGGAATAGAATTAACTCAGGGTTGCGAATGAGCGT
Organism: Culex pipiens pallens; assembly: GCF_016801865.2. Classification (NCBI taxonomy): domain Eukaryota; kingdom Metazoa; phylum Arthropoda; class Insecta; order Diptera; family Culicidae; genus Culex; species Culex pipiens. The sequence continues at coordinate 43,947,395 of NC_068939.1, forward strand.
GCGAGCTAAAATCCGTGCTCGCTCATTCATGAGCATGAGGACTTATCAGGTAGCTCATGCTCGCTCATGCTCATCGCATGCGCTCGCGCTCAATGAGCGCTCATCAGCAAAGTAGGTAGAATCTCGCACAGGCCAATTGGATTGCCACTTTTGAAGCTCATTTCATATTTCTGAGATAATTTCATCACGAAAAAGGGGCATGTACTCATCTAATGGTGTCAGAATAGTATTTTTTTGAGTTTTATAATTAAAAATACTAGTTTTCATTAAATTCCCGATCAATGAAAAATAGCTAGCATGACAGCTCGTTCCAAGGAGACCATAGTTGATCCATGGAAAAATGTTGTCTTGCCAATATTTTTTTGCATTAAAATTAAAAAGAGTGATGAGAAGTAGTTTTCAACCGTGTTTTTACAGTTGTACATAAAAATTTACATAGGGCTTTAGTACCCAATTAAAAAACCAAGTAACAAAAAGTTCGCTCATTTTGCTCAATGAGCAAAAATGAGCGTGAGCGCGAGCGCGAGCAATGAGCATTTTCGCTCATAAATTTTTTGAGCAAACGTGAGCAGGAGCAAATGTGAGCCAGCTCGCGTAGCGCTCCTCGTCACGAATGAGCGAAAAATGCTCGCTCATGAGCGGATGAGCGCTCAAAATCGCAACACTGAATTAACTTGACAAATTCGAAAAAAAATTAAACAAATTTGTAATCTTCAACTTTTCTTCCATCCGTCGCTGTTGCATTTTTGCTTATGGCAGATTTTTATAAGGGTTATTCTCTACCAACTCACACGAAATCGGGAAAAGTTGCCCCGACCCCTTTTAGATTTGCGAGAAACTTTGTCCTAAGGGATAACTTTTGTCCCTGATCACGATTCCGAGGTCCGTTTTATGATATCTCGTGACGGAGGGGCGGTACGACCCCTTCCATTTTTGAACATGTGTTTTTCAATAATTTGCAGTCTGAAACGGTGATGAGATAGAAATTTGGTGTCAAAGGGACTTTTATGTAAAATTAGACGCCCGATTTGATGGCATACTAAGAATTCCGAAAAAAACGTATTTTTCATCGAAAAAAACACTAAAAAAGTTTTAAAAATTCTCCTTTTTGTTACTTTTTGCGTTTCTCTTTGTTTCGTCGTCCGTGTCTGTCGCGGGTGACCATGAACGGCCATGATCGATGACGACCAACTTTTTCAAAACTTTTTTTTCGTAAAATCGCGATAACTCGTGATGTTTATAAGCAAACTCCTTATGTCTATATATCAAATTTTTGTAATTGTCTGCTCTACAACTTTGTAGAACATTGTTACACTCTTAAAAATAACCCTGCAAAGTTAGAAAAAACACGAAATTTTAAAATGAAAATTTTTGTTCTAAATGAAAAAATGACCCTTCTGGGTCAATGTAGATTCGAAAAGTACATTAAATTTCCCATAAAATAACATGTTCCAAATTTTTTTGCAGTCGGGTAACGGAAAATGGGAGAATTTTTAAAACTTTTTTAGTGTTTTTTTCGATGAAAAATACGTTTATTCGGAATTCTGAGTACGCCATCAAATTGGGCGTCTAATTTCACATAAAAGTCCCTTTGACACCAAATTTCTATCTCATCACCGTTTCAGGCTGCAAATTATTGAAAAACACCTCTTTTTTCGCATGTTCAAAAATAGAAGGGGTCGTACCGCCCCTCCGTCACCAGACATCAAAAAATGGACCTCGGATTCGTGATCAGGGACAAAAGTTACCCCTTAGGACAAAGTTTCACGCAAATCGAAGAGGGGTCGGGGCAACTGCTGTGTGAGTTGGCGGAGAATCACCCATAAAGTAAAATTTTGAAATTTTGAAAAAAAACTTCAACAACTGAAATTTCCTGCGTTTAAAACCATATTTAGCATATCGTAGAAAAATATTTTGGATTTTCATGAAATTCCGTTGTAAAATAATGAAAAAAAAATTTTTTTGGTCTGAATAAAATAATAACACTTTTTTCATTCCAATGATAAAACGGTTATAAATTCAACTTGATTTTTTTTTTATGTATGGAATAAAATGACATATTTCTAAACAGAATTCAAATCCATTTTTAACCTTAAATTAAATTTGCAATTACAGCTTCACATTTTTTTGATAAAGTTCACCTAAAATTTTCACCGTGCATTCAAAATACCGTAATTTTTTTAGGTATTCTATTGCCATAATTTTAAATATGGGTATCAACGATTTGAAACTTTGCATGCATTTTCAGTGTTTTTGAGATTTTTAAGAAATATAGAAATATCAACAAAATAACTTTTTTTTTTAAATACTCAAATAATCATAATTAGCAATATGGGAATCAAATGAAAAAAAATTTTTTATGCTTTTTCACTAGTACTAAAATTTAAAAAAAAATCCGTATTTTTTTGAAAAAACCCAAATTTCGAGAGTTTGTAATGGGGTTTTTTCAAAGCGATTTGATAAGTGAAATTTTGAAAATTTCACAAAATATTTTTTGAAATCATGATTTCATTTAAAAAAATCCCTAAACATAACATGCATGAAAAATTTCTAATCTTTTGATACCCATATTGCAAATTTTAATATTTTCAAAAAGTACGTTATTCTGTGAAAATTTTAGTATTTCTTTCAAAAAATCCTTAATGAAAGAGAAAAAAAGCATGTTTCGTTTGATAGCCATATTGAAACAATGAAATTTGTAGTAGTTCCGAAAAATATGGTATTTTGTGAAAATTTGAGTTTTTTACAAAAATAAACTCTAGTTTTAGCGAAAAAGCATAAAAATTTCGCTTCGTTTGAGTAAATTTGAGTTTTTTTTGAAAGTACGGTGTTTTGTGAGGATTTTAATATTAAAAAACTACTTAAAGTGAAAATGCCTATCAAATTTAACTTTTTCTAATACCCATAGCAAATTATAAAAATTTAGATATTTTCGAAAAAATACGAAATTTTGTGGAAATTTTAGGATTAGCATAGCATAGCATAGCATAGCATAGCATAGCATAACGGGTCTGCACCACGCTGTAGGGGGTGCCACAATGGTCAATTCAATATTCTTAGACAATTTGAATGCTGCCCGGTACATCCAAAAATATCTAAGAACGTAAATTTCCACACTGTGCTCCAAGGCTACGCCCATACAGTCCCGTGGGGATTTGGGAGGGGATGTTTTTGTTGTTCACTAGTGGCAAAAGTGCAGGGAACCCATGCGACTTTTAAAAGTGGACGGAATATTTTTGGGAAGTTCGGAATGAGGGTTAGGGGAATTTCATCGGGCCGATGAAAATGGTTGAATGCGTAATGTATTAAATGATTTGGATGTTTGTAAGTGTAAATGTGAGTCTGTATTGTATTATATAATAAACATATAGTTTTGTATTAATAATAAAAAATAAATATAATAAATATAGTAAATAGAATGAATATGATAAATATAATAGATATAATCTAGATGATTCCAGGAAGCTGTAAAAAAACAGTAATTTAAAATACAAATGCTCCGGATGTTTCCCATGCTGTTTTAGAAAGTTACGTTAATTTAAGCAATTTAATCATACATGGTATGAGGAGATGGTATGTTACAGGAAAGGAATAGAATAAGGAATAATATGAAGATTTAAATAAATCATATAGTGAGTACATGTAGACATTTAATTTATAATAATTCCAGGAAGCTGTAAAAAATAACAATAATTTGAAAACTAACACTCCAGATGGAACCACAAATAAAACAATAGAGACACAAGAATTCAAACACGCGGCTTCGCACCTTCCACAGAATTCGACATGAACGCGAATAGAGCTTAAAAAGAACACCACAAAAATCCATCTACCCGGTACTGCTGTTCACACGATACTGCTGGATTTACAAAGTATCATTATTCTGTCTAAAAGACAAAAAAAAAGTCTATCATAAGTCTGTAAGCTTGCAGACTTTCTAGTTATGCTCGGTATTTTAGCAACACTGACTTGAATCTGTCAGACCATGTCAGACGACAGATGCCAGACGTTACATCTGTCACAATTCAGGGAGAAAGAGAAGTTTCTCAAATGACACCTCTCACGACGAGCGTCTCGCCGTCTCGCTTTATTCCATCAAGGAACGCACTCACCCGATTGAAATCTCCGCCGCCAGGACTGTGAGCCATTCTTGCTCTCCCCAACATTAGGCGCCCTTTACCGACCCACTCTAACTCAACTCCTTTTTGGCTCGTGCAAGGTCATCTTCCGGCCAAAGACGATTCCAAGCAACACACACAACCACGACATCTCTATCTCTTTCTTTCTCACACACACTCTTCACATTGGGGTCGCGTTGTAAAATCGGTTGTTTTCCCAACAAAACTAAATCACTCCAAAAAACGATGAACCCCATAATTTCATGAAAACTCCACTATCTCCCAAAAGCCCATCACGAAATCCTTAAGATACACCAGTTTTCCTGCGCAAAAAACACGAAAATCACACTAAATTGTCTAAAATATTCGCGGCGACAAAGATCACAACCGAAGCCAAGATGGCTGCTCCTTCCACCTTCAAATTTTGTGGAAATTTTAGGATTTTACAAAAACAGAAAACGCTACTGAAAGTGGAGAAGCATACACAATTTTGCTTCGTTTAATAAACACATTGAAAATTATGAAAGTTTGAGTGTATTCAAACAATTACGGTATTCTGTGAATTTTTTTGAGTAGGTATATTTGCTTTGAAATACTAAATTATGAAAAAATGTTTTTTGTGAAAACATTGCAATTTGAACAAGATATTAATAGAATAAATCAATTTTAGAAAAATTTTAGAAATGAGTAATCATATTTTATCGTTAATAACCTTATTAATTGAAATTTTTAAATTTTTCGATATAAATTCATTGATATTTTGCTACATTATTATAGCTGCATTACTGCTGCAATGATGTATAAAGCCTTCTGTGATACCATTTTTTTCGAAATTTTGAAATTCTAACTTGAAATTTGAAATGAAGGTTTTTTTTAAAGGTTTTTAAGTTTTTATGATTATACATTTAATTTTCGAGAGTTCTGAAATTCAAAATGGAAAAAAAATATCTTAAAACGAAATCTAATTCTCAGCAAAACACTTCATCACCACCACACTGAAGTGGCCTCCCTCCTTCGCTAATCCACTTCTCGTTACCACATTACAGCGCAAAGTGCTTTCAGTGCGGCTTAAGTTGCACTTTTTCCGGGGGAAAATTTATTTTTCTTCAAATACCACTTTTACAGGTTTCTTTTTTTTCTCTCTTAGCTTCACTCTCAAGAAAAATCCTTCCCTATGGCTCTCGCGTTAAGCACCCACCGCACCCGCACCGCAGGGGTGTAAATAAGATTACTTTCAAACAAGAGAATCCTCGGTTCATTGGGCGAGGAGTGTGATAAATAGCGTCATTTGTGCAAACCTCGAGGCTCATCGTCGTCGTCCTTTTTCTGTGCAGCAGCGAGGATAATTCCACCACCAGATGGCCCTGCACCACAAAACGAAGCGAAAAACTCCAGAAAATTGTGGATGGGTGGGGTTTTTTTAAAAGAAGAAAAAATCAAGAGGACGACCTGCCAGCGAAACGCACAGCATTATAGGCGCTAATTTGACAGAAAGTGAGAAGCTGTTGCATAGTGGCAGGCGCTTTTTCCTTACAACTTTGTCTCCTGCACTTCGTTGCTTGGTGGCGGAACATGACGAAAATGAGGGGAAGATTGATGAAATGCTGTTTGTCTGTTTTTCTCTTCTTTTCACTTTTGAAGAAGATTTTCCGACGAAACGTCCAGCACAGCAAACCCAGGCAGGGATTGAAGGATTTGCGGATCCGGATGATGGTGCCATCGACCGCCGGAAGGGATTGTTTGGAATTTAATGGATTTACTGGGTTGGGGGGAAAAGTGAGTGGTGGCGTGGTGAAAGGACCGGATGGAAATTACTTTGTCTCTTAATTAGGCTTGCTGGAGGAAGTTTCGTAATTGTGGAGATGAATCTGTCTTTAAATTTGCTTTAGAAGCTTACAGTTTTATAGCAGATTACGGTTTATGTTTCTTGATGTACACTGAATTTTACTTATTCGAAAACAATTGATTAAGTTCAGCTTCAAAATTCAAATTCATTCAAAAAACTCAGTAAAGTATGATTGTATCTATTTGCATTCCCAGCACACACACTGCCAATCCGCATGTTCCAAATTTATCGCCAGAGCCTCTTTAATCCAAATTGGCCTCCCCTCAAAAAAATATTCAACAATATGTCCCCCTTTCCCCCGCATAACTTTCCACTATCAGCAATGCTTCTTCAGAAAATCAGGAAAATCTCCGCAGCCACCAGTGTCACCACTGTCGCCGCAATTGGTATTCCTGCTGGATAACGCAACATAAACTGATTGTTGCCCTCCGGCAACACTGGTTGGCTGACTGGTTGTGGTTCGATGACAAAATGGTATGAAGCCATCGCTTCTTGAAGCCACCACACCACACCCAAGGTTTTCCAAGGAGATGTATAATGTCAGCTTTGTCGTGGGTTTCAGTGAGCATAGTGGGAATTTTGTTTTGGTAAATTAATTTTAAAATTTAGCCTAATTTAATATATCATATACCTTTTTGTTTGGGACGTCATTTGAACATCACCCTGTAATTAACAGGCCTAAGGGTGCACACCAACCAAGGAAGTTGTTGTCTTCTTATTCCAAAATTGAACAACTTACTAACCCAATGCTGCAGCAATCTGATTGTTTAATAAATCAAATTTGATTGTGAATAGTTTGGTTTAAAGTACTTTAGGCGGTGAATTCCAAAATGTACAGAAAGTTTCCGTAGTTCTCGAAATACTAAAATGTGTATAACCCAAATCTCGGTTTAAGCGCTCCGATTGATGTGCACCGTTAAAAACTTCATAGATCATTAAATGTCTGTAACTTACAAAAAAATCTATTTAAATTCAAAATGCATTTAAAAGGGCTCAAAATGCAACAAAATTAAGAACAAGTTCGATTCGTCATGGAGCTTATAGAGGACAACTGGGACTACCATTAAAGATAACAATTTAGGTAAGACAGTATAGCATTCAAATTAGATACTTTTTTAAGTTAATTTTTCAGGTGTAAATGTTTGCTCGGAAGCACCTTAGATCTCTTTTAATTGTGATAATTTTATCAAATTTTTGTTTCTGAGCCAATTTCATCATAGAAACATGTATTCAAATGTTTATTTATATCCATTTCTACTCTTTACGAAAAATAATCGATTGCTTATAAGTGTTCAATTTATCCGCTTCTTTTCGAAAACAGATAAAACAAGTAGATTCGTAGCTTTTTTGTTTACTTCAAAATTTAACCGAATTATTGGTGTTCACTAGGGTGATAATGAAAAAAAATCGACATCAGAGATACCCTCTGACTCGATTCCTAATGCAAAAATAAGTATCTGTGCCAATTTTGAGCCAAATCGGTTAAGGCTAAGGGGTCGCTTTTCATCGTTGAAGTTTATATGGGGAAAATCACGAAAATGTATGGGGAAAAACATCGTTTCAGTAATTTTCTGCTAGGTGGCGAAGGTCTCGCCCAAAATTGTCCAAGTGTGAGATTCTTGCAGGAAATTTAATTCCCTACAACTTTGTCGAAGGGTGCAAAACGATCCGAGTTGATCCTGATTTTTGGTGATTTTTCTAGAAAAAAATATTTTCTTGGATACTTCTTATATACCCCTTGTATACTTTCAAGTATATAAGCCGATTTCTTTTCATCGCATTGCTAATAACTCATCAGGATCAACTCGGATCGTTTTGCACCCTTCTACAAAATTGTAGATAATTAAATTTCCTACAAGAATCTCACACTTGGACAATTTTGGGCGAGACCTGCGCCACCTGCTGCAAAAATCCTGAAGCGATGTTTTTCCGCATACATTTTTGCGATTTTCCCCATATAAACTTTAACGATGAAAAGCGACCCCTTAGCCTTAACCGATTTGGCTCAAAATTGGCACAGTTACTTGTGTTTGCCTAAAGAATCGATCCAGGGGGTATCTCTTGCGATTTTCCGAAATTTTCAATTTTTCTTGTCACCCTAGTGTTCAGTTGAAGCTTCTTGAAATAAAATATGCGAAATTGTGAATCTTCTACCTTGCATCATCTCCTTGATACGAAAGCGTTTTTTTAAATAAAAACTTTCTCTTCAAAAAAATGATCGATTTGGTGTCTTCGGCAATGTTGTAGATATGAATGAGGACTACACCGAAAAAAATTAATACATTGAAACAAATTTTTGGATGATTCTTAAAATCATTTTGTCTCACTTAAAATTGATTTCCGAATAAAAACCCTACTTCAATTATTTTTTTTATAAATCTTTCAAAAAATGCAGAAATTAAGAAAAAACTTAAAAAGGTGAAAAAATCAGCTTGAACGTTAAATTAAATTTGCAACAAAAATGTATGAAAAAGATGTTCAAAATCTTGTTCAATTGCGCCGATTTCAAACGAAAGCCATTTTTGAAACTTAGTGCCTTCCTCACCTTACTGAGGGAATAAAATATGAAATCACTCGAAAAATGAACTTCTCAATTAGACCACCTAGACCCACATTCATAAATACCTATCGAAGCAAGAAAATGTCTGTGTGTGTCGTGGGATGTTGACCATAATATTGTCACTCGATTATCTCGACATGGCATTGGCTGAAATGATCTTGTCCTTTTTGGCCTCATTCGATCCGTCTTAAGGTATAAGCGACTTACTTCAAAAATTATGCCAATAAAACGATTCTAACAAAGTCCGGAAGATTGTAAAAAGGGTGGTTTTGGAAGAAAATATGTTGAACATTTTTAGAAAGGTATTAAAAACAACTTTCCAATGCGTACAACAGGTTGAAGATCTGACAACCCTATCAAAAGTTGTAAGCACATAAATGCCCTTCAATATGAAGATCTGACTACCCAATCTAGTGGTATGAATAATGAGTCAAATTGACGAAACATAGAAAAACACCGCCCTTTTGTGTCTTTAAACTATAATCTATATCTTTCTTAAAAAAAATTATCGATTTGGTGTCGTCAGCAATGTTGTAGGTATGAATGAGGACAAAACCGAAAAAAGGATATTTTAAAACAAATTTTGAGCTGATTTTGGAAATCTTTTTTTCTCAAAAAATCCCTACTTCAATTTTATTTGTTATAAATGTTTTAGGGAAAACAAAATGTCGCCTTATATGAAACTTTGAGAAAAAGCAAAAACATCTAAAATAAATAAATAAATAAATAAAAAATGAACTAAAATAGGTGATAGAAATCATCTATACGTAAAATTAAAAAAAGATGACCAAAATCTTGTTTAATTGCGCCGTTTTTAAATGAAAGCCATTTTTGAACATTTTGTGAAATTTCTAGCATTTTTTAAATTAAATAATATTTCCAAATTTTATAATCAATTCTTACTTTAAGAATTGGTAAAATCAATTGTTTTTGAGGTTTTAATACGTTGGCGCTAATTTTGAAATTTCAAAAAACAATTTTTATGAAAATAGCAAAAAATACAAAATACTTGTTTTTAAAACATTGAAAACGAGACAATTAACTCCCGAGATATCATTGATCAAAAAACGACAGCTAATTGGGCAACACTGATAAAATCTAATGTCTCCTTTTTTTGTTATTTTTGCATCGGAAAAAAGTAAAATGTACTCAAAGTAAAAAGTATCCTTTTTTCAAGTTCACCCGTCGTCACCCTTTAAAAGGGTATCGAAAATGTACTGAATTTGACATACCCTTTTGGAATGGTGACGCCGGGTGAACTTTAAAAAAGGATAGAAAGTATCCTTTTTGAGGATTGAAAGTACCCTTTTGAGGGATACTTCTGACTTTGAGTGTAGGTAATTTTCTCAACTCTCCGAAAATGTTTTTGAAAAACTGTGATTAATTTACAAAAAATAAATTTTAAAACTTCTATTACTTGAAAATTGTGCATTTTATCAAAATTTCACTGGTAAACTTTTTAATGCAAATATAATCTAGATTTAAAGCATAAATTATTTTTTAGATTTTTTTTTATTTTTTTTTATTACAGATTTTTTCAAATCAAAGCTTGGCCAAAAATTGTTTGCTCTTCCAACATGTCTGAAAAGATGTCCAAATACATATACAAAAATGTTTCTCGGTCCTGACCAATGCTTGGTGTTTGCCTCCTGATATTTAAATAATAATATACAAATCAATTGAAAAAAATAGTTATTTTGATGTCAGTTTTTGAATATCATTAAGTTCAATAGTTAACTGAATCATAAACAATGATTTGTTCACATTTGCTGATAAAAACATGCATTTTTATCATCAAAACGAAAAAGTTTTTTCAGTGAATTTTTTGGTAGTATATTTTTGCTCAGGGGACTCTTTAGATCCCATTTTCTGGTGATAATTTTATCATATTCGTGTTCCTGAGACAATTTCACAATAGAAACATGCATAAAATGTTTATTTTCATGCATTTTAACCCTTTAAAAAATGAAAGTTAAAAAAAATTTGGAAGCTGCTTTTTCTGGTGTCATCTATTATCCTTGGAAACGAACTTGATTTTCAATAAGTGTGAATCGAAGATTTTAGTAACTTTTGTTTTTTAAAGGGCTAAAATGGATGAAAAAACAACAACAAAAGTTACCCTTTCGGACAAAGTTTCACGCAAATCGAAGAGGGATCGTGGCAACTTTTCCCGATTTCGTGTGAGTTGGTAGAGAATTACCCAAAGACAAATTGCTTCCCTCCCCTCAAAAGTATTCAAAATCGGCCCGGAAAATCAGGGCCCAAAAATACTTCAAAATTTGAATGGAATTACAAGTGCCATCAGCTAAAATCAACTTAAAATGCATTCAATTGGGTTTAGAATCACTTTTTGCAGGTTTGGGTTTATTAAAATTCTTTTGATTTTTGAAAATTTTCAGGATTGCAAAAAAACTAAATAGGAAAAGCAGCAAGCTAAGAACAAGAGAGCACAGAGGCATCGATTTGTTTGATTAGGTCCTATGAACAAATGTAAACATTGAGTGTATCCCTTTCACACCTTATGTCAAAATCCATCATAGTAAGCGGATTTTTTTTGTTTATTTTTTAGCTGTAAAGGCAGCTGGAAGATATACACAATCATCCAAAATTAGAAAATAAATATCATGGAAACATGGAAACTACACGAGCATTTCAATCTGCTCAGACATCTCACCAAAATGTTATCTCATTTCATCCACTGTGCATCAATCCTTCGAGATCTGCTTTCCCGATTTGGCTTTCCGCTCGCGGCTTTGAGTGTCGTCATTTTTTCCATTTTTTTGCTTCATTTTTTCCCTGCGTGTCGCCAGCCACTCTGAGAGTGGCAGTACTTTTCTGGGTACTGGTTTCTTCGTCTCCGTGGTATAAATTATGGAAATGAACATGTTTATTACAACACACACAAAACCCAACCAAAAGAAGAACCAATGTCAGCAGGATAAGCAGAAGAGCAAGAAGATGACATCATTCATTTTCCCGCGGTCTGCGGTTCATTGTCGCGATTTTCCACCGCACGCGCCCTTAAATGTATTAATTTAGGCAATGTTTTTGTATCGGTGCGTGTGTGTGAGTGGTGTGCTCTTATTACAATGATTGAAGAGTTTTATGCGACAGAGGCAGCGATGTTTTTTTCGCTCTCTCTCGTTTTGCGACACATATAAAAATACGAATATTGGGACAATTTTCGCAATGTACGCACTTACACACCACCAACAAGCACAAGCAAAAACGATAAAATTAAACAGAACGACTAAATTCGGCAGGGAAGCGAAAGCCGAAACCGCATCCTTTTACTAACCCCCCTTCTCTCTCAAGCTTTACCCCCATTTTAGGCTTTTCCAGCCGTTTTGGCGTGCCAATTCGTCGTTTTCTTTCGGGGATCAAGACGAAGGGGGTTCTTGGGCGGAGGGGAAGGTCATAATTCCTGAGGATTCTGTCGCAGAACGCCATAATGTCGTTGATTGCCGCGCGGAATAATTTAATCCACTGCTTTATGGCTTTTCTAATATTTAGTGCTAATCATCAAAAATTTGTATAATTCTATTAGCTATTGCGCGGTGGAGAGGAAAAAAATCGCATGCAAGGAATTGGGATGTTCTGGTTTTTGTGTGGGCCGATGCGCGCTGTTACAACTCATCAAATTAAATGAATAAATAGGAAACAAACAAAACTTAAACTTTTGCCTGAAATGACACATTAAATTCCTAGGACATGAATGAAAAATATCGAAATCGGCTGATTTCATGGAATTTAAATATTCATATTATTTATCTGGTTAAAACTTTTCGAAGGCTGTCTATATGACAAAAGAAAGTATTTTGCAAAATTGGTTTGTGCAATAAGTCTCCATTTAAAATTTTAAGGAAAATATTCCTGTCAAATTTTCCACTGACGATTCCACGGAAATCTTCGTGAAATTTCCGTATAAAAAAAATTTAAAAAAAATTGAAATATAACCTAAGGTTTCAAGGGCCAAAATGTATGTACTTATCTCTTTTAAAATGTTAGGCATATTTTTGATTTTATTTCAATGTTGTTAAATTTCACAAATTGGAAAATTTCGCAAATTGGAAAATTTCGCAACATTTTTTTCAGTAAACATTTTTTGACAATAATATTTTTTGATCAGATTCCGTCATTCCGAATAAAAAAAAAAACTTGTAGGAAAACACCTCTTAGTCCAAAAATGAAAGCATTAGTGAATTTTCTCAGCTATCTGAAAAAAAAATATCACTGTTAAAATATTAAATATACTTTTTTGAAAGCCCCCCCTCAGTCAGTCAAGTCAATAAATACATCAGAAAACTTTTGATTTTACAATTTAAAAAAGATGCAGTTAACTGAAAGTAATTATAATAAATTTTCCAAGGTTTGAAGAACGTCAAGGTCGGTTCAAGAATTTTTTAAATATTCGTCTCAGCCAAAGTCAAGGGACATAATCTTTGAAAATATTTGAAACTACAGTGGATTCTCTGGCTGTTGATCTTCTCGATATCAATACTGCTCTAGCTGTCAAAAAATGGCAGTCCCTATAAATAGATTGCCTTGATTTTTTGTCCTTTAATTTCTTGAGTAAATTTTCAAAACAAGATATGAGTCATGAGTTTCCTATGCCGATAGGACCTATTGAAAAATTAATCTAGATTTGATAACACCCGCTCTCGACGGTCCCTTCAATATCGACAACGAGAGAGTCCACGGTACCGTAAACCGGGGTGACTTTGATAGGATTTCAATTTGTTTTTAGAATATTTTCCAACAGGTGAGGTTTTTCTCAAGATTATTATTTTTAAAACATGTACTGGGGTAGGCCACACAAAGTCCATGCACTATTTTGGAAAAAAAAGTTTTTTCAATAGTGTTTAGAAAAATAGTTACGTTAAAAATTCTTGGTTTTAATTCCGGGGTGACTTTGATAGTCATAGATTTTCTTGTTAAAATCATATTTAAGATGTTCAAACTTTATTTGTACGTTAAATGTACCATCACTAAAGTAGCTGATATAGTTTGTAAGAAAAAAATCAATGTTTATGTTAAGTTAACTAAGTTTATAAGCTTTTTAACAAATTACATATAAATTTTATGTAAAATTGTTAAAAAGTCGGAATTTTGCCTGAAATTTGTTAAAAATAGTTTTGTTTATAAAATTATCGATTTATATTGCATTTTAAACTGAATTCGAAGCACGAATCACAAGTTTTCACATTTTACATGAAATTTGTTCAACTGAATTTGCCTATAAATTTGGAGATATTTTTTAATTGTGTTTCAAAAACACATATTATTTATTATTTACAAACTTATTTAACCTTCTCCTAGTGGAAAATTGTCCAAAGAATCCGAAAATGCATTCCGTTTTCCGATTAAAAATCATGTTCATTGAGAAAATCATGACACTTTGAGAAGTTTAAAATAATGACTTTCATCCACATTTTCTTAACTATAGTTTACTAACTTTATAAACTTTTCAAAAATTTATGAAAAGTTCTTCATGAGGTACTTTAAACACTTCTCTACCACGGTCAGTATGTTTCTGAACCATTCCTTACGTATTTTAATTGTACTCTTCACTTTGCGGAAAAATCGCAAACCTATCAAAGTCACCCCGGCTATCAAAGTCACCCCGTTTTACGGTATCTTATTTTTCCCTGCACTTTAGCTTTTAATGGCTATGACTTGAAAAAGGTTCATTTAACTTTCTTTTACATTGGATTTATTTTTGATATTGATATTGATATTCATTAGTTTAGAGTATAAATAAAAAAAGTATAGTATAAGTATATAAATGAACAACTTTTAAAATACTGAGTTTTTGTTTGCAAATATTTTCATAATGTGTGACATCTCTTCTGAAATAGAAGAGAAAATCAACTCACGACAAAATTTGGAGGCTAGGAATTTTGACAGGTATGATTTTTATAAAGTATTCGCCTCATTTTCTCTCCCACAGAAAACTGGGGACAATGTTACTGTCAAACTAGGCCAAACTGTTTAAAGTCACTCACGAAATGAACTTTGAGTGATTTGAGTTCATTCCTGACGTTACGATTTTTTCCACTATAGAGGAGAAAAGCAACTCGCGACAAAATTTTGAGGCTAGGAATTTTGACAGGTATGATTTTCAAAAAGTATTCGCCTCCTTTTCTCACCCACAGAAAACCTGGGAACGAGGTAGCTGTCAAACTAGGCCAAAATGTTAAAGTCACTCACAAAATGAACTTTGAGTGATTTGAGTTCATTTCTGACGTCACGATTTTCTCCTCTATAGGCAAGAAAACCGTGACGTAGCTAATGAACTCAAAGAACTCAGTATTCATTTTGTGAGTGCCATTTGAGTGGTTTGACAGGTGTCAAATCGGGACTTAGCATTTTTTTGAATTTGAATTTGCTTCCGATTGCGCGAAATGTCATAACCCGAGTTTTTTTTCCGTATTAGTGCCCGTGTGCTTGTCCGTGCTTCTGGCCGTGTTCGTATACGTGCACCTGACCACGTAGGTGCCTGTTCCTGGTCGTTCCAGTGGCCGTGCTCTAGGCTGTGTCCTTTTCCGGACTCCTGCCCGTGTTCGTGCCCGTGCTTCTGGCCGTTTCGTGTCCCTGGCCGTGTAGGTGCCTGTTCCTGGCCATTCCCGTGGCCGTGTCCATGCCGTGTTCTTTGCCGTGTTTGTGTCCATGCGAAACGGAACAACCGGAACAAAATTATAATTTTAAATTTTAAGTCCCGGAACTGACACCTGCCAAAAAAATTCATTCGGTTGTTAACCTTTGAGGTTAAGTTCCGAGCTTTTCTCCTTTATTGAAAACAAATCTGCAAAAAATCTAGAGGGTTTTATTTATTCCCGTATGTATTTATTCTATGAAAAAAAAAAGTTTGAAACAAAACTGTAAACAATTCAAACTTCTTGGCTGGTTGAGTCACTCATTAAAGTTCATTTCCCGAGCAGATGGAAATAACTCAACCATTTTGCCTTCCTCACTGAGGTAAGGCTATAATTCTGCTCTAAAAATGAACTTTTTATTAAAAGCTCAAAGATCTTCCTTCATGTATACATATCGACTCAGAATCGAAAACTGAACAAATGTCTGTGTGTGTGTATGTGTGTGTATGTATGTATGTGACCAAAATTCTCACTGAGTTTTCTCAGCACTGGCTGAACCGATTTTGACCAA
The DNA here is from genome assembly GCF_016801865.2 of Culex pipiens pallens. Classification (NCBI taxonomy): domain Eukaryota; kingdom Metazoa; phylum Arthropoda; class Insecta; order Diptera; family Culicidae; genus Culex; species Culex pipiens. Next base: position 43,963,086 of record NC_068939.1, read on the forward strand.
ACCAATTGCATTCAACTTGGTTTAGGGTCCCATACATTGCTATTGAATTGTTTGAAGTTTCGATAACTAGTTCAAAAGTTATGTTTAAAAATGTGTTTCCACATATATCCGGATCTCATTTATATGCATGTAATCGATGTCCGGATCCATCATCCGACCCATCTTTGGTTAGGTAATTGAAAGACTTTTCAAACGAGTTCACAACATTGAATATCTGGCAACCCTGTCTCGAGTTATCACCACTTAAGTGATATTTATGTACTTTTTTTAAGCCTGATCTCGCTTAAATGTATGTAGACTGTGTCCGGATCCACCATCCAATCCATCGTTGGTTAGGTTATCAAGAGGCCTTTCCAATGAGTCCATAACATTGAAGATTTGGCAACCCTGTCTCGATAAAAGGCCACTTAAGTGATAGTTATGTACTTTTTTGTTCCGGATCTAAAAAATAGATGAAATTTGTGTACAACCCCATCATATCAGCAATTGTTGGTAATGAGTGAGGAAGATTCCAACCATATAGGTGGATTAAGTTAGTTTTTTTTAATATTTTGATAAATAAAAGAATAAATAATTGGTTCATAGTTTGACTTTTGTTATGTTACATCACTTTTTTGCGACCAAAAAAATGTAAAAACCAGCAAAAATATGGAAAAAGTCTAAAAAAAGAAAAACAAAAGATTGACCAGCAGAAGGTTGAATATTTTTATAATTTTGAAAAAGAATCAAATGATGAATGTAATGATTAAACAAAACAAGAGCAGCTGAAGTGTTTCGATAAAAATTACGTATTTTCGCTAGTTATCGTTACCTTGTTTTTTTTTCTGATCACCCCTCTATCAACCACTGGATAAACTGTTTTGTAAGCACTTTCCTCTTGCCCCCTCCACTCCATCATTCCTCCTTTTTTCTCCACCTCCTAGTCGCAGTTGCTGAGGTGGTTGAATCATAATTCGTCGTCACGAAAATCGCGTTTCACATTTCATGGTTCATACGTTCACATTTTTCCTCTTCTTCTTTTTCCTCGTGCCACCCAAAAGTACTGATTTCCACTTAACGCTATTGTGGGCTTCGACAGTTTCACGCATAAAAAAATCTCATTACTCTCTCACACACACTCTTAATGCTACTTATTTTTGCTTTATAAATCTTGGTGGGGCCTAAATCGAAATCGGGAAATTTTTCCACCACGCCTCGTGGAAAATCGCCAATTTACGGCGCTTTCCATCAAACTAACACGCACACAACCACACGAATCCTCGCAACAATATCACCCAATTCGATTATTATTTACAGCTTCTTATCTTTTTCTTCTTCCTCTCAATGTGTTTGGGTCGTGAGTGCCCCCACAAATTTGCGCTCATCTTCGTTGTCTCACTTTACTTATTACCTACACTGAAAATACGCCACCCTTTTTTTCCAAGTGCCCAAACACTTGAATGATTCAATTAAGCCGCATCTTAGATCTAATTTGTTTGTGTATCAATTTCAATCCAATCCATTATTAAATTCAAGTGTTTTGGCGATTGACTTTTTGGTATTTTTTGACACCTTATTTTCATTCGGGTGGCTCAAAAATTACAAGTGTTTTGCTCATGAATTTGCCCCACTGTGTTGAACAATTCAAAGTGATGAGGAAAACACTTGAAATTGATCTTGTTTTGATTTGAAATGCAGGTTCGCGACAGCTTCATGAGACTTTGCTTTGTTTCCTCATTTGAAAGTTTTGGCCGTCCGGTGTGTTCGTTTTTCGCAGACCGCGTGAGTTCGCTGCCGCCATGTTCCAGTCCAGTAAATTGCCTGCCCGGATTGTGACCGTGAAGATGAGCATCGCCACAAGACTGCGTCCTCGGGCTCGGGCTCCGTATGGCCAGCGGAAGGGCTTGGTCTCCCGGATTCCCGGATAGAAGCCAACTTTTGTGATAAAGTTCCTTTCCGAACTATTTGGTGAGTGGAGAGAGAATTTTTGTTGTGGGGTTTTGTTTTGATTTTTGGATTTATTTTGTATGATTCACAGGAAGGATGCAAAAGAGCTGCAGATGCCGTACCAGGAAGCGGTTCCAGTGAGAAGCAAGATTCGGATGCAGGGGCCAAGCTATGCGTCATTCGGATGGTCAAGGCACAGTTTGAGTCGATGGAACCACCGCGGTTCCACCAAAGAGAATTCCGCATCAACAAGAAGATTCTCCAGTGGCCTCCATCTCCGCCGGCACCGGTGCTTCACTCGCCGACGCTGAGGAACCTCCCAGGAAGCAGTGGTGGTGTCGGGACAACCGGATGAAAAAAATTACAAAATTTTTACACACCAAGTTGTTCTTGAAGTTAGAAAATAAAAGCAGCCAAAAAATTTAATTGCGCAACATCTTCTTTATTTAAAAAAAAATCGAAATCCATTTCTTTTACATGCAAACATGCATTGATTATAGAAAGAAAAGCTATTTAAAACCAATAAATATAATATTGTATTTCATGTGACGCAACACGTCAAATTCAAGTGTTTTGCTATTGAATTGACAGTATATTTTGGTGCCCAAAATTCAAGTGTTTTGCGATTGATATTTGAGTGCTCTGTACAGCAGGGTCAGATCATGTGTAGAACACTTCGATAAACCGTGGGATTTTTGCTCAGTGTACACTTACGCACACACACACACACTCACGCACTATTGCTTGTGTCATTGTTTTCGCTTCCTCATAACAATTGCGCTACTAAAATCCTTAACGTTTCCTAATGTTGTTTTATTTGCCTTTTAGATTCGATTGCGATTTCCGGGCGGGGGGGCAAGTACCCCGCCCTTCGTTGCCTTACGTGCTAAGTTTTATTGCTTTTCGATACTTCGACATTTTTGTTCATGTGTTTTCATTTTCGACGCCCCCGGGGAGACGCCCTTCGAGAGAGCGAGAGGGAGAGATAATGATCGTCAGTTGAGATTGGTTGATTACATAGCTTCGAGACTTTAGTTTTGGTTGCTACATTAGCCTGTCCCATTTTGAGGTCATGTCGAGGAATTTCAGGTGCTCACTTCTTAAATGATAGATTATGATGTTAGGAACAATGTTTTCTTAGACAAGAAAAAATAAAAAAATACTTTCTCGCACCCCCTAGTCAATTTACTGAAAAAAGTCACTTTTTTGAACAAATTTTCTAAAATCGCTTGGAATCAATACAAAAACTGTTTCGATCAGGTGTGTATTATCTTCAAACGATAGGTTTTTGTCCATAGATTAAGATGCACTATCAATATTGGACCAAAATTTAAGTTTTTGGACTCTCCCAGGCGGATTTGTGTCGAAAAAATCGCATTTTTTCGAAACTTTTTTCAGAAATGTTCATTTAATTTAGGGTAGCCTATTTTTCCCAGTGAAACCAATGCATGCAGCTTGTAGGAAATTTCATGGCGAACATTTTTCCTTCTGAGAAAATCCAATTTCGACACTCCAGAGCCGAGATATTTGAGTTTTGGTGAGGAAAAAAGTGCCAATTTTCAAAATTTCTCAGAATTCAGAAGCAAGGCCTACTAATTACACGATGTAGCAAGCATATGTCTCAAAGGTCAGGGTATATTTTTTATATTAATTTTGGCCCTTGAATTCGAATCTGAAATCAAATTTCGTGTAAACAGTGATGTTTTGGAGCTACACCCTTTTGGAATGTTATTTGCGTGTTTAAGAGGCAGTTTTTGTAAATATTGCTCGGTTCGTTCTAGAGGTCGTATCGAGGTGCTCCGATTTGGATGAAACTTTTAGCGTCTATACATGAGATGAACTCATGCCAAATATGAGCCTTCTACGACAAAGGGAAGTGGGGTAAATGGGCATTGAAGTTTGAGGTCCAAAAAACATAAAAATCTTAAAATTGCTCGCATTTTAGTAAAACTTCATGCATTCCAACTCTCTTAAATACATTCGAAAGGTCTTTTGAAGCACTTCAAAATGAGCCATAGACATCCATCATTGGTTTAACATTTTCTCATAGCTTTTGCAAATTACTGTTAAAAATGGTTTTTTTAAAACCTCAATATCTTTTTGCAACAGCCAGCAACACCCATACTCTTTTAGTTCAAACGTTAGGGAATTTCATGGACTATAAGCCTACGGTAATAACTTTTTGGCCAATCGCAGTTTTTCTCATAGTTTTTCGATTTTTCTATAACAAACATTTTACAACGTTAGTTATTGTCCTGTAGAAACCATAGCGGCACTTTTTAGTCTCACTTCGTCATATTCGAAATCCTCGGAAAATTCAAACTTCAATGCCCGTTTTACCCCACTTATTTTTGTCGTAGAGGGCTCATATTTGGCATGAGTTCATCTCATGTATAGACGCTGAAAGTTTCATCCAAATCGGAGCACCTCGATACGACCTCTAGAACGAACCGAGCAATATTTACAAAAACTGCCTCTTAAACACGCAAATAACATTCCAAAAGGGTGTAGCTCCAAAACATCACTGTTTACACGAAATTTGATTTCAGATTCGAATTCAACGGCCAAAATTAATATAAAAAATATACCCTGACCTTTGAGACATATGCTTGCTACATCGTGTAATTAGTAGGCCTTGCTTCTGAATTCTGGAAAATTTTGAAAATTGGCACTTTTTTCCTCACCAAAACTCAAATATCTCGGCTCTGGAGTGTCGAAATTGGATTTTCTCAGAAGGAAAAATGTTCGCCATGAAATTTCCTACAAGCTGCATGCATTGGTTTCACTGGGAAAAATAGGCTACCCTAAATTAAATGAACATTTCTGAAAAAAGTTTCGAAAAAATGCGATTTTTTCGACACAAATCCGCCTGGGAGAGTCCAAAAACTTAAATTTTGGTCCAATATTGATAGTGCATCTTAATCTATGGACAAAAACCTATCGTTTGAAGATAATACACACCTGATCGAAACAGTTTTTGTATTGATTCCAAGCGATTTTAGAAAATTTGTTCAAAAAAGTGACTTTTTTCAGTAAATTGACTAGGGGGTGCGAGAAAGTATTTTATTATTTTTTCTTGTCTAAGAAAACATTGTTCCTAACATCATAATCTATCATTTAAGAAGTGAGCACCTGAAATTCCTCGACATGACCTCAAAATGGGACAGGCTATTGCTACATGGCAACGCATAATTGTATGAGATGTTATGGTTTAATTTATAACCTTAAGTTTGACCTATGGTGTGCTTTCATCAGTGCTTTGTTTTTATCTCCTTCTTGTAATCAGTTTTCAAGCAAATACCAAACTTCTATTACAGGTTTTTTCTGTTTGATATCAGCAAGCTTTGACGTAAATATTTATTTATTGAAACTTTTATGGATCAAAACTAATCCAGCTAGATTGCTGGTTATGGCTTCCGCCTTATTAAAAAACCCAAATTTAAAAATATTTTTTAACAAAATGCTTTTAACATCATAACAGTTGTAGCTGTGTCCCAAATTTGAAAAATAATAACATATAAACATAACATATAAAAATGTAAAAGGTATAAAATGCTCTATTTGATTTAAAATGCAGAAATAATCGTTATTTAATGTATACTTAAAAGTTTATAACCGATAGTGCGAATTATATTCAAGGTTGTTTTTTTATGCAATTTACCTTAAGTGGGTGGGACAAAAATGCACTGTGTCTGATAAAATATAAAGGAGAATGGGCAAATTTGTATGGGAGCTGGTCCAAGGATGTACACGAACGGCAGAAACTTTATTCGAAAGATCTCGCCGAGACAAGTTACAAGTTGTTAAAGTTTGAGTATTTTGGATTAAAATGTACAAAAAGTCGTATTTTTAATGCTTGAAATTTGTGAAACTGACAGATTTGTTTTTTTATTTTTATTAAAATGTTTTTGACTGGTATTGGAGTTTACTTCTCATCTATGAGCCATTTTATTAATTATTTTGTTTTTTTATACATATGTTTATGTAGAGTTTCCAATTTTTCAGGGCTACCAAAAACGCCAAGATTTTTTTTTCTCACATTTCTCATTGCACCCTAAATAAAAAAAATATCGATCGTTGCTATTTTTGATTGGTGGGAAAACATTCTTATTGTGTTTGAACAGTGGGTAGAGAGTCCATGTTTATTAATTGGAATCAAAGAAAAACATTCAAAAATTTTGTTTTTTCGAGACCAATAACTCGTCAAACACAAGTCTAAAAGGTTTCAGCTCTTGAAAAAAGCGTGAGTGTTTCACTTTTTCCTTTGAAATTGAACTTTTGATGCATTTTTAGTCGGAACACATTTTTATTAAAGAAATTGTAGCTCGAATGTTTGGAGCGAGTTTTTGAAAAAAACATATTGCGTTCTTTGGGCATTTTTTTTTATATTACGAAGTAGTCTTTCAATATATTTTTTTGTTTCATTTATTTTTCAGTTTTGTTTATGTTAAATGGCTGTTAGCTTCATAAAAAACTAAGTTGAAAAGTATTTACATAGGACAAAAAGTAGTTATAAATATCAGACTTAAATTTATCACATTTGATTTTAAACGCCCATTGCACAGTGGTCCGAAACCGAAATCTAGCGTGACAAAATTGATAGCGGCCACACGTTAAGATTTAGAGCTTCCTTGAGCCATTTTTGTAATTTAGGTTGAGGTGTTTATGAAAAAATGAGTTTTTTGAATTTATCAACTCAGGCTTAAGTCGTAGCGAGTTGTTGTCTTCTAGACATTTGTAGAACTTATCAAAACATACATTTATCTTCCAAGAGAGCGAAAATCGGACCTTTCAAACGAAAGTTATAACCAAAATACGACGAAAAAGACGCCATTTTGAAATGTGAATAACTCGAAAAGGTGGTGGAGTTTGACCTCGCTCTTAGAAGCACCTGAAAGTACACATTCTAGAGTACATTTGCTGAAAATATCTCGGAGGTTGTTTTTGTGTAACTCATTTAATCTTGATTTGAAAATAAGCATTTGAAATCGTTTTTTGCTCATAACTTTTGATAGAATTGACCAAACTTCGTTTTTCAAGGACAAAAATGTCTATTTTGACAAGCTTTACAATTGTCTAGAAAGGCCCAAAAATAAACAAAATGATCTAGTGGTTGTAAAAGAACAAAACAAGTTTTTACTGAAATATTTCAGGAATATATTTAATTATTTTGTTGATTCCTGAAATATTTCAGTAAAAACTTGTTTCTTCTTTTACAACCACTTGATCATTTTGTACATTTTTGGGCCTTTCTAGACAATTGTAAAGCTTGTCAAAATGAACATTTTTGTCCTTGAAAAACGAAGTTTGGTCAATTCTATCAAAAGTTATGGGCAAAAAACGGTTTAAAAATGCTCATTTTCAAATTGAGATTAAATAAGTTAAACAAAAAAGACCTCCGAGATATTTTCAGCAAATGTACTCTAGAATGTGTACTTTCAGGTGCTTCTAAGAGCGAGGTCAAACTCCACCACCTTTTCGAGTTATTCACATTTCAAAATGGCGTCTTTTTCGTCGTATTTTGGTTATAACTTTCGTTTGAAAGGTCCGATTTTCGCTCTCTTGGAAGATAAATGTATGTTTTGATAAGTTCTACAAATGTCTAGAAGACAACAACTCGCTACGACTTAAGCCTGAGTTGATAAATTCAAAAAACTCATTTTTTCATAAACACCTCAACCTAAATTACAAAAATGGCTCAAGAAACTTCCCGTTTGAAGATAGAGCTTTGTGCTCTTCAGCACAGTTGCTCAAAATGGTGTTCCCTACAACTTTTCTGAAGACACCAAAGCGCTATCTCGTCATCCCGCCAAAATAAAAAAATCTTAACCGCCCTAAAATTTCGACCACCCATACCAAAAGATGCCCCTATTGACCCTGACCATTTGTCCCGAAGACACCAAAGCTCTAAATCTTAACGTGTGGCCGCTATCAATTTTGTCACGCTAGATTTTGGTTTCGGACCACTGTGCACTGTGCATTGTTATAGCACAAGTGCTTCTTATATTTTTTCTACAAAATGTTATCTCTTTAATGATTAAATGAACTTTTTTCTTCCATTTTCAATTTTTATCCAATTTGGTCGTGGCAAAAACAACGTTAACAAAAATCGATTTGGCTGTTTTTCGGAAATAGACATAATTTTTTTAAAAGCTTTCTAAAAATTTAACAGTTAAAAAAAACGGCATGTAACAGTTTATTTTCAATTTATTTTCACTATTTTATGTAAGGTTTATTTTAGATAATATTGATTTCTGAATTATTCCAAACATTGAGTTTGTCTAAAATTAACCTTGACTTGAAATTTTCAGAAGAGCTGATAAGTTCATTAAGAACAGAAAATTGGATTTAACAAGATCAACTTATGTTCAAACATATTTATTTTCCAACGCATTTCAAAAAATTGGAGTCGAAAATTAAAAAAATATGCTTCCACTTGAATTACGGGAAACTTTTTTTTATTGGAAATCCCAAGAGTGCCTAGTTTGAGCTACCGTAAACTGGGGTGACTTTGATAGCCCGGGGTGACATTGATAGAAATTTGATTTGGCCACTAATTTTGATACATCCAATGTAACATTCATATTTGCATATATGTTCGATAATAAGCTATCCCTTAATGCTTACATGCTCAAAATTCTCAAAAATGTTTAGATATTAATTTGACGGGCATTTAAAAAACCTATCAAAGTCACCCCAAGCTATCAAAGTCACCCCAGTTTACGGTAATTTGAAAATATTTGGATATTTTGTAAAATTGTAAATGTAAAAAACATTTGCAGCGGTTTAAGATTATTTTTTTTAAATTTTTATTATTATTGTTTACTACTTTCCTTAGTAAGTTAAAGGTTGTGATACTTGTACATCATACTTCAACAGCAATTCCCCACGAAACCTGAAGTTTTTATTTGTTTATTTAGTCAAAAACTATAATCAAAAATTCACATCTTCGCCCTGCAATTAACTTGGCCGTTAGAGGGTGAACATATTATTTTAACGGTATCTGGACTATAAAGCCTTTTTACCGAATTCCTTTCGTGAAATAATCAAAAATTTGAGTGTAGCAAAATCAAGATATATCGAAACATGGTCCTTGGATTCGCTATAAAAGACCGAAATTACTCATCCAGCATTATGTTTCACTGAAATCGAAGAAGATTCGAGGAGAATGCCCCATATGTTCCATTCGCTTGCGAACTTTCTTCACCCGCGAAAGAGAGAGGAGACAAATCACGCAGAAAAATCGCTCCCGAAATTCTCCAAGAAAATCAATCTGCTGATGATTTTATGTCAATTTCCATCAAATTGTCAAATTGCCCATCTACAAAATGTGACGGGTAATTTTTCGACGTTACATGATGATGATTTTTTTTAGATTCTTTTTACCGATCTTTCGTGTGGGAGAGAGGAGAGCCATGCTCCCTTCGGATTTTTTCTCTTGATGAACGTTCAGAGATTTCCTTTTGATGATGATTATTCCATCGCTGCTCGATAGGTACCAAAAGAAATCTTGCTCTCCAATTTTATCGAGGCAATATAGTTTAGCTTTAAAAGCTGCTAAAGATACCTGTATCAAATTTGTTTCATTAGAAAAGCATGGAAAAAACTGAAACCCACGTTAATTACCTTCGCCTGCTCACTTAGCTCCCAATCCCTCTTCCCCCCATTCGATCGGTATCAATTTCCATTTCCGCTTTCTAGAAGGCATTCAAATAAAAAGTCCAGACCCCATTTCCAGCCGCAATTATTGATTGCTAATGGATCAATGAAATTAATTACTGCAACTGGCAGTGAGAGCTGCTGCGGTCGATTAACGCTTAAATGCACCACAATCACGGAATTTGCACGCGAGCGTGCCCGGGGGCCATTTTGCCTTGTTACTGCCCACTAAATCCATAACCATTTTCAATCACACAATTGCAATACGAAACACACATACACACATGTACGCTAATTGGAACGGGGGAAGTGCAGCTTCGAAAATGTCTCTTGCTAGTTTAGCATGAAATATTCATTACTAGTTGAAATGTTTTGAAATTTGAGGCAGCTTGATTTTTTTTTTTTGAAGTTTCTGAAATTTCAGCTAAAGCAACAACCTATTGATTGTGTTAAAATTTCCTAGCGCTAAGAAATCACGCCGTTGAACACAAAACATCATGGACGGTTTCCACGCGAAATCGACCACTCAAAATCCGGACCATCTCCGATCTTAATAAAACTTGCTGGATCGTTTGTCCTATTCAAATCAACAACTCCTGTGCACTCAGTTTAGTAATTTACAATGGCATTTGAATTTTAGGAATTCTTTTAGTTTTAAATTATTGGTAATTACATTTAAATTGAAAAAATCATATCTTTCGAAGCAGATGTTCAAAAAATCGATCGAAAGTGTGTTTTAACGAAAATCGTGCGCTCTTTTCAATGAAAATATTTCCAAAAGCCGAAACTTTCATTTTCGATCAAAAAACAGCCAAAAATCCAATTTTCTTCGAAAATCAGGCTGAATACACCCTTTGATTCAAATTCTGCCATTACCATTCGACAGAGCGGACAATTTCCCACTTTTCTTCCATAGACACCAAGTTGGAGCGAAAGCGTTTTCGAGTGGTTTGTAAATAAAAACCTTTTTTCGGTTTTTTTATTTTTTTTCAAAAAAACTAAATTACATATTTTATGGCAAATTTTGTAACAGATCCCATTTTTAAACATAAAATAAAGTTCTGTTTCCGTGTTTTTGAGTTATTCCTTGACGTACCAGTAAATACATATAAAAGGATCGAAATAATGATAATGACTAAAGATAACCAAAAAAGGTGCACCTTAAAGTAAAATTCTGTGATATTTATTCCCTTTTCATCCTACTATTACTTAAATTATTCTCAGGATGACAAATCAAAAATCCTGTGTTGGATTTTATTTTATTTTAATTGTAGGAAAAAAAACACGTTGACTAATTATTGATCATCTTACAAAATTCTGCTAAGTGACTTACAACAATTTTCCAGGCAAACGGCATGGCCAATCTCTAAGGTGCTCGGATCGGCTTCAAATCTTCGGGATTCTCGGGTTTTATAAATAATTTTTGTTAGGTATTTAGGGTGGTTCCTAGCAGACATGCATCCGCTCTAACTCCTCTTTTAGAAGAACTTGTTTGGCATTTCACGTAGAAGATACCCAGCATGTTGTGCCAGTGATTAGAATACGCTAATTACGCTTGTCTTTTAGGCTCCCGAAGACCCTGAGAGATGATTTTAAAACCCAACCGAGATATAGGTTAAGAACTCTTAATTGCACTCAAAGAGCTTTTAAGAAGTTCTTCTTGAGAGCTTAAGAGAACATTTACATGAACATATAGCTAAAATCGGGTTTTCCAATGAACCAATGTTTTCTACACATTATTCAAGCCAAAATCAAGAGATTTTCACCTAGCGACAAGCATAACATTGCTTTAAACGAAAATGCCATCTATAACAAGCTGAGTGCCGTTAAAAAGAGCTCATAGTGCCGATGCATGTCTGGTTCCTAGCACGTCAGGGTGTGCTTTAAAATGACAATTATGGCGATTTTGCAAAAAAAAAAAACACATATTTCCAAAAACAACTTGACATTGTTTAAACCAACTTAAGTTATCCGGTTTGTACATGGAAAGTTACTAATTTGGCTATCAAGGAAAAATACCATGAGTTCAGTTTAATCGGCGTTTGACAATGATTATTAAAAAATACTCTAAATTGTCATCTTTGAACCGCCCTGACGTGACAGGAATCACCCTAAGACCCATAAAAAATAGGAAAAAAAATATTTTGCAGGTATTAACAACACTGACAAGTGAGATAAACATTTTTCCATAATAAAAGTGTTACTTTAAGGTGCACCTTTTTTGGTTATCTTTAGTCATTATCATTATTTCGATCCTTTTATATGTATTTGAAACTGGTACGTCAAGGAATAACTCAAAAACACGGAAACAGAACTTTATTTTATGTTTAAAAATGGGATCTGTTACAAAATTTGCCATAAAACATGTAATTTAGTTTTTTGGAAAAAAAATAAAAAAAAACGAAAAAAGGTTTTTATTTAAAAACCACTTGAAAACGCTTTCGCTCCAACTTGGTGTCTATGGAAGAAAAGTGGGAAATTGTCCGCTCTGTCGAATGGTAATGGCAGAATTTGAATCAAAGGGTGTATTCAGCCTGATTTTCGAAGAAAATTGGATTTTTGGCTGTTTTTTGATCGAAAATGAAAGTTTCGGCTTTTGGAAATATTTTCATTGAAAAGAGCGCACGATTTTCGTTAAAACACACTTTCGATCGATTTTTTGAACATCTGCTTCGAAAGATATGATTTTTTCAATTTAAATGTAATTATCAATAATTTAAAACTAAAAGAATTCCTAAAATTCAAATGCCATTGTAAATTACTAAACTGAGTGCACAGGAGTTGTTGATTTGAGTAGGACAAACGATCCAGCAAGTTTTATTAAGATCGGAAATGGTCCGGTTCAAAATCGTATTTTTATGGTCGATTTCGCGTGGAAACCGTCCATGCAATATTAACCTAATCGATGTGCATTTCCCGACCGAGGATCAGACTTGGGGGGAAAAGAAATGCCAGCTAATTGAGGCGGGAAAATCAATTGCAAATGGCCGAGCCGTGTTCGAGGACACTTTGATTGATTTCTCAGAAGGAACCAACAAGTGCACTGAAAAGAGGAGTGCAACGTTCTGGGGAAATTTGTTGCTTCAAAGAAGGCTGGGGCTTTCACACGGAAAATTGTTTTGTTTTGTTCCCAGAACTGGGCAAGCCCGTGGAGGACGAATTACGTGAGGACGTTGATGGGAGATTGAATAGCTGTTCCCTGCTCGATTTCATGTAAAATTTACGGTGCGAAATTGTGTTGTGGTGAAGAAACGCGTTGAGGTCTTTTGAAGAAATAGTTTCGTTTCATGTTGCATTTCCCGAGAAAAGTTGGGGAAATCGTTTTCCGGTTAACTTTACGTGTAATTATTTGTTCGTAGGGATACGTGATCAAATGGGTAGTTTAGTTTTTAGCAAGAAGCGTCATTAATTTCAAAAATATATAATAAATGGAAAAAGTTTAAATAGCTTCAATTTTAAAAAGTGATTGATTTGATATTTTTAATGGGTTTTAATCTTGAAATATTTAAAATTGATTTAATTTCTGAAAACAAATTAAACATATGGATTATTGAACTCAACTTAATGTTTGTCCCTTCTATAAAAAAGGTGCAGGTGGTTATGTTACACATGACCAGTATGACAAAGAACTTTGCTAGATGATTGTTGAAATTTTCGATTAGAACGTCCGATCCAAATTTCCCCATGATTCCCTTATAATTACACAAGACAACTGAGCAATTCTCTATAATACCGGCCGATTTCGACCATTTTTATTTTTTGTATTTTTTGATTTGGCTCAAACTTTGTGGGGGCCTTCCCTATGACCAAAGAAGCCATTTTGCATCATTAGTTTGTCCATATAAATTTCCATACAAATTTGGCAGCTGTTCATACAAAAATGGTACGTAAATATTCGAAAATCTGTAACTTTTGAAGGAATTTTTTGATCAATTTGGTGTCTTGGGCAAAGTTGTAGGTATTGTTAAGGACTATTTAGAAAAAAAAGGTACACGGAAAAAAAAAAATTCCCGATTTTTTTATTAACTTTTTTTTCACAAAAACTCAAATTCCCAAAATACGTATTTTTTGATTTTCGAGATTTTTTGATATGTTTTAGGGGACAAAAATCCGCAACTTTTGAGCTATAGAGAAACATGGTCAAAAAATCTGCCGCCGAGTTATGATTTTTTGAAAAACTGGTGATTTTTGGAAAAAATCGAAATTTCATACATAAAATTTTTTTTGACCTCATTTTTTTATGCAAAATTGAATTTGCAATCGAAAAGTACTTTACAGATTTTTTGATAAAGGGCTCCGTTTTCAAGATATAGCCACCGAAAGTTTGATTTTAGCGAAATATTTGCAGTTTTTCGATTTTTAAAAATAGTGACCATGAGTGACCATTTCTAAAAGTTTTTTTTTTGAAAAGTTCAAAAAATTTGCTATAAAATTGTCTAAGAGACATTGAAGATTGGACCTCTGGTTGCTGAGATACAGCGGCTTAAAGAAAAAGAAACACGAAAATTGAAGTTTTCTAAGTCTCACCCAAACAGCCCACCACTTCCAATGACGATATCTCAGCAATTAATGGTCCGATTTTCAATGTTAATACATGAAACATTCGTGAAATTTTCCGATCTTTTCGAAAAAAATATTTTGAAAAAAAATAAATCAAAACTAGCATTTTTAATGGGCATAATATTCAAAGTTTGGCCCTTTTAAAATGTTAGTCTTGATTTAATTTTTTTCAAAATATTTTTTTCGAAAAGATCGGAAAATTTCACGAATGTTTCATGTATTAACATTGAAAATCGGACGATTAATTGCTGAGATATCGTCATTAGAAAATGGTGGGCTGTTTGGGTGAGACTTAGAAAACTTCAATTTTCGTGTTTCTTTTTCTTTAAGCCGCTGTATCTCAGCAACCAGAGGTACAATCTTCAATGTCTCTTAGACAATTTTATAGCAAATTTTCTGAACTTTTCAAAAAAAATATTTTTAGAAATGGTCACTCATGGTCACTATTTTTAAAAATCGAAAAACTGCAAATATTTCGCTAAAATCAAACTTTCGGTGGCTATATCTTGAAAACGGAGCCCTTTATCAAAAAATCTGTAAAGTACTTTTCGATTGCAAATTCAATTTTGCATAAAAAAATGAGGTCAAAAAAATTTTATGTATGAAATTTCGATTTTTTCCAAAAATCACCAGTTTTTCAAAAAATCATAACTCGGCGGCAGATTTTTTGACCATGTTTCTCTATAGCTCAAAAGTTGCGGATTTTTGTCCCCTAAAACATATCAAAAAATCTCGAAAATCAAAAAATACGTATTTTGGGAATTTGAGTTTTTGTGAAAAAAAAGTTAATAAAAAAACCGGGAAATTTTTTTTCCGTGTACCTTTTTTTTTCTAAATAGTCCTTAACAATACCTACAACTTTGCCGAAGACACCAAATTGATCAAAAAATTCCTTCAAAAGTTACAGATTTTCGAATATATACGTACCATTTTTGTATGAACAGCTGCCAAATTTGTATGGAAATTTATATGGACAAACTAATGATGCAAAATGGCTTCTTTGGTCATAGGGAAGGCCCCCACAAATTTTGAGCCAAATCAAAAAATACAAATAAAATCCATTTCCGGTTTTGGTAGAGAATTGCTCAACTCTTTTGTGGTCTATTTCGTGGCTCTGAAACAGGCTGTTTGATTTGTAAAGTTTTAAGACATAATATCAACGTCCTATCGAACTAAGGGAATGAAAATTGCAAGTGGAGCTGAACTGCCCTATTCAGGGCTCTAATTGATTACGAAATAGTTATTCTAAATTTCCAGAAACAGATTTCAGAAGTTTAACAGTCATTTTTCCCCAACTCTTATGGTTCGGCAAATGTCCCCCCATCGGAACATCCCCGGGGCCTCCGGCCACTCCAGGTGGTGGCCACTACTGCCGAAATGTCAAATTTCATGTCCAGTATCAAAAACCCTACAGTTTGATACCCATATTGCCCCAACTCTTATGGTTCGGCAAATGTCCCCCCATCGGAACATCCGTGGGGCCTCCGGCCACTCCGGATTGTGGCCACTATTGCCGAAATGTCAAAAACCCTAAAGTTTGATACCCATATTGCCCCAACTCTTATGATTCGGCAAATGTCCCCCCATCGGAACATCCCCGGGGCCTCCGGCCACTCCAGGTGGTGGCCACTACTGCCGAAATGTCAAATTTCATGTCCAGTATCAAAAACCCTAAAGTTTGATACCCATATTGCCCCAACTCTTATGGTTCGGCAAATGTCCCCCCATCGGAACATCCGCGGGGCCTTCGGCCACTCCGGATTGTGGCCACTACTGCCGAAATGTCAAATTTCATGTCCAGTATCAAAAACCCTAAAGTTTGATACCCATATTGTCCCAATTCTTATGGTTTGGCAAATGTCCCCCCATCGGAACATCCCCGGGGCCTCCGGCCACTCCGGATTGTGGCCACTACTGCCGAAATGTCAAATTTCATATCCAGTATCAAAAACCCTAAAGTTTGATACCCATATTGTCCCAACTCTTATGGTTCGGCAAATGTCCCCCCATCGGAACATCCCCGGGGCCTCCGGCCACTCCAGGTGGTGGCCACTACTGCCGAAATGTCAAATTTCATGTCCAGTATCAAAAACCCTAAAGTTTGATACCCATATTGTCCCAACTCTTATGGTTTGGCAAATGTCCCCCCATCGGAACATCTCCGGGGCCTCCGGCCACTCCAAGTGGTGGCCAATTCCAATTCCCGCTCATGCCGGCTGGCATGTCTTGGCGTGTCCATGCCTCCAGGCTATCTGCTCCCCGGCCTCCAGGCCGTCTGCAATCTGGCCACCAGGCCATCTGCTCCTGATGTGTTCTCGTCGACGTCCAGCAACAGAATGAATTTTCGGGACCGACCGAGCCGCGTTTTGTTAATTTAGATCGGGGACGTATGCCCCGCCTCTTTGCACCCATTCTCCTACATCTCCTTATTCGCTTTTTGCCGCGTTGACGATCCGAAAGTTATGAGGTAGAGTGGGGGTGATTTTAGATACATCAATCTCACGTCTCTCAATTGACTGATTGGGAAACGTTCGTTCATCCAACCAGCGTGCACCAAAAAGAGGGGAAATTTGCCGAGAGGGGAATTCGTCACGTAACGTTTTCGCTTCGCGAAAATTTTGGATTGACACCCCGTATAGAAACCTTAGGACAAAGTTCTTTGTCAAAAATACCCGAACATTCAGGAACCCCTTCCCAACTCCAACCACTCACCAAACCCCCATTAATGACCCACTTCCGCGGGGAGGGAGAAAACATCCCATAAAGAGCTGAGTCCCCATCAAAAGTCTTCGGATTACAGGGAGAGAAAAAAAAATCGCGTAACTTTAATGACACTATACACCAGCGATTTTGTTGTTTTCTGTCATTAGCCCCGCGGCTTTGACTGAATGTTCTATGATTAGTGATTAGGACTTCTTTACCCCCCCCCCTCGTCCTTAATACAAGTGATTGCCAAAGGGGTTGTCGCCGGCGGGAGTTCATAAAATTTTTATGATTCACAACGCCAACCGGAGCTGGAATTGGTGGTAATTTGCTGCTGGTTAGAACAGCCAAGAATCATCAAGACGACGACAGTAAATCGTCGATGTTGTCATCAGTGGGATGTGCTAGAAGCAGCGAATTAATGGAATGTGTTATGTATACACACATTTTATTCTGTAAGAAGGCATAAAAGTTTAATAGTTCGTGGAGCAAACAGGGTTGAAGTTGCGAGATTCTGGTCGTGGTTCAAGCTGTTAATTTTTGATGTTTTTTTACGTGATTCAGATTTTTTGCTGAATTTATTTGAAACAAAGGATTTAAAATTAATATTTTGCCATCTAAGGTCAACAGTTATTTTCTTGTTAAAGTGAATTTTAAGTCATTATGATTTTAGGGAAACTTTCATTATATTTTCACATTTTCAAATTACCCCCACTATTACAAAACAAAACATAAAAAATGCTAAAAATTTTATGATTTTTTTCGAATTGAACTGAATTTCTATAAAAATAATTAATGCTGAAATCTTATACACTTCAATTTTTAAGAAAAGGTACATAACAAATAGGTTAGTCATTCAGCTGCCTGTAAAAGGCCTGGTTGAAAAATAAATTTATTTTAATTTATTTTATGAAATTCTATGTAATATTACACCCTGAAATAAGTAGCCCATCAGTATGGGACCGAAAAGTCAAGCTCATATATGCGTTTATCTTTTCAATTCTTCATCTTCGGTCTGGTGGCCGAGCGGGCTTAGGCGCCAATCCTCACTGTTGGTGCTGGGTTTGAATCCCGTCGGTTGCAACTTTTTTTTGTGTGTAAAAAAATGTACATGCAGTGTGTAATATTAAATGTCTTTTTTGACGAAGGTGATCTGCATGCTTTTGCATACGATTTTACTATCGGATTTTTTGCTGTGTATATGTAAAAAAACAATCAAATAAAAAACTTACATGTATTTGATATATCTTCATGGTTACAGTTTATAATCCGTACATTAGTTAGCCTAAATCCAAATAAATATAGCTACCAATGTTTAATTTAGATTTTTGAATATTTCATCAAACAAAACGAAAAAAAGTGAACATTTTTTTTGTTATTAGGTAATTTAAATCAGTTTAAAAAAAAAATATTACAAGTTTCTCTATTTAATTTTCATTATTATTCTATGAATAGTAAAAAAGAAAAACTTCCCGCCACAAAATTTCTAAAATAGTTTTTTAATTTTTTTGTAAGCTGAACTTTACATTTTGGGCAGATTAGAGAATGTTGTTATTATTATTATGTATTTAAAATTTAGACAGACATTTATTTGATAGTTTTTAAACAAATTCGAATAAAGCTTAATTCAATTTAATGATTATATTTCTTCTCCCACTACATAAATTTCGTAAATCGAGAACTAAAACAATTAGTTAGTCTTTTGAAAAAATATCAATCAACACTGGGAGCAGATTTTGAACAGGTTTTTGACAATGTTAAAATGAGGTGAAATACACTTTGAGTTTGAAATAAAAAGTGAACAATCCGATTAAACAATCCTAAAATTATTTTTTTAACTACTTTTTTTTGTGTAAAACTCTGGATCTCAAGTGTATGAATAATAAAACAACTTTTTTTTATTTGTTCGTACACCTTCAAATTTAAGTATTAAAACTGTATTCGAGGTAAATGCAGATTTTGGTAACTTTAAAATATACATTTTTTATTTTTAGTATTCTAAATAACACAACTTAGAAAAAAAACAGTCATTTGCCGTCTGTCAAAATATTCTCACCCGCGTCCAAACAGCAATTCTTTTCTGATTCCGTTGTGTGCGGATGTTCGAACACAAACCCAAGTTCACGCTGATTTTCAAACTTAGGTTTGAACTCTGGTGACAACAATTGTTTGGTGTGCAAGATTCTCTCAACTAAAAACGAATGTTTTGTCTTAAAAATTACATGAATTTCAATAAAATAACTTGTAAAAGCTAAATCCAGTCTCATGTTTTGCTAAAACTTTTTATTTAAGGAAAATGTTCAAACACGGGTTCTAACAATTGTTCGGCAAACCCGACTGTTTCAAAAATAACAGTGTTCAAGGTCAAACACGAATGAAGGTTCAAAAGCAAACCGCGTTTACAAGCGTTTTCGTCACCAGGGTTCGATTTTGATGACTGGAAAAAAACTCATTTCAGCTCAACTGGTAATATTTTTCTTTTTGTTTTTAAATAACTTCAATCCATATTATTATCGAAATGCAGTAAGGTTATCTGTGATGAGTTAGGCTTATGCAAATTTAACTTCAAGTTGTTTCAACCAGCAATCAAAATTTGCCTTAAAAATCAGAGGGCTTCAAGTTTCAAGTTCAAGTCAAAAATCAGAGGGAAAAAAATAATGCTACGTTTTTATTAAAAGAAAAAAGAAATGGCCTTCAAATATTTTAAATTATTGGACTACAGATTAGAAGTAAGCTTTGAAAATAATTAAAATTTCATGTGTATATTGATATTTTGGAAATAATAATAACAATGTAGAAACCATTTTGTGAAACTTTTTGCTTAAAATGTTTGAAAAAAAGTTCCATATTTGATTTTTTTGATTGTCCCTAAATGACGAGATATTTTGAAAAGATTTTTATTTTATTAGAGTTTTTACGGTAATACCGTTGTTTTTAGAAAACTCTATCTTAAAAAATTGAAAATACATTCTATATTCGGGTTTTAGTTGAAAATTTGGGAATTTTAGCTAATGATCGAATATTTTAAATATTTGAGTTTTCTTTAATTTGCAATTTAAATTTCAACCTACGCAATATATTGTATAATTTTGCATCATAGTACAAATAGTATTTTTAGGAACGAATCAACCCAAGCTTATTGCTCCAAGATGTTTGTTACAGATATTTAATTATCTTCATAACTAGGGGAATTTTGGCAATAATTTTCTATTTATCTCTCAAAGTTGTCTTTAAAGTAATTTTCAAAAATTTGACTATTTTAACGGATTAGGTCCGTAAGTTTGACAATTTTGGAATAAAAAGATAACAAATTCCTTGGTTGCTAAGCACCCTTAACTGTAATATACTCAAATTTGGGCAACGTTCCGTAACGTCGTCTGGGGTGAATCGGGACAAATGCGGTGAATTGTTACAAATGTTTTGACCATGACTAAGACGAGTATATGTGTTCCTAGTAGAATTTTGCCTGCTGAATCCGAATCCGGGTCCAGAATTGCTCCAAATGGTCCCAATTTTGAGATACACCCGTTTGAAATGGTTTTTGAAATTTGATTGCTTCTACGCATATTTATAGCCATTTTAAAATTATATTTTCAGTTGGTTCTCATTCAAGTTTTTCCAACTTGCATGCAAGTCAAATTCTAATTTTAAAATGGCTATAAATATGGGTAGAAACAATCAAATTTTCAAAACCAGGGGTGTTTCAGAAAGGGTAAAACGTGAACTTTAAGATACATGTATTGGTTCAGTTGTTTATTTAATAGTTCTTTTGTAAAATAGTCGACAAAGTAGCTAATTTTGGCCTAAACTAACATTTCAAACGGGTGTATCTCAAAATTGGGACCATTTGGAGCAATTCTGGATCCGGATTCGGATTCAGCAGGCAAAAATCTACTAGGAACACATATCCTCGTCTCAGAGACAAGAAACATTTGATTTTTTGTTGAACTGTGTATTTCCTTTATTTGCAGTATGAATATCAAACGATGAGGAATTTTGTATACATTTAAAGGTAGTGTTATTTTGTAAATGACTGAAAAATACCTCTAATGTAGTTAAATCTGTTCTAATTTTCGCGTCATTTGATATTTTGAGAAGCCTAAATGTAATCGATTTTCACAAAAAAAACACATACTTTTCAAGAAATCATAACTTCTCGTCGTTTCAACAGATTAAAGCTGCCTTAGACGCAAATGAAAGGTGATTAGATAGGCTTTTAAGGAAAATAGTTTAGAGCAGGGTTGTTCAAATATCAAAATATCAACTCTCAGCAACTACAATTATCCCACCTGAATAATCATGCCTCAAATACAACGGCTCTTCTCTCATCATTGAAACTCTCAGCGCCGAACACAGCCGAACACGTTTTCGTGTTTACCCACTCGCGATTGACATTTTCCTTTTCTCTCTCATTCCTGCTTCCATGATCATCCTACCGCAAGGCTTCATCCATAAAGTACGTCACGCTAAAATCAGCTAAAATTTACCCCCCTCCCCCCCATTGTCACGCTTTTCCTATACTTACAACACGCAATGTCACACTTGCTGAGACCCCCCCTCCCCCAATAGAGCGTGACATACTTTATGGATGACGCCCAACAGCGTTTAACTATAAAAGCCGCCACGGGACGTCATGCGTGGTCGGCTTCTAATCGCCATCTTGCGTTCTCTCATTGCAGTTTTCGGAGAGATTGAGAGACTCTCGGGTGAGAGCGCATAGTCGAGGAAAAGGGCAGGAGTGATAGAGAGAGAGAGAATGACATCGCTGGGAATCACGAGAAACAAAAAAAGATCTCACAAGCAATAGTGATGGCCGCTATACTCTCGGATATTTTTGCTGCAGAGATAATCTATTGATAGCTTTTCTATCACTCATTTGCAACCCTGTTTCAGAGAAATATTTGAATGGCTGCATGAAACTGTAAGTCTCATGCATGACTCTGGACCAAAGAGCCAATGTCTTATAATTTTGGTAATGCATTTGATAATTTATAGCTGGTCAACCATTCTAAGGTGACAGAACTCAAGTTTGATGTGAAAATTAAGAATTGAAAACAATATCCGAAGTCTCATACAAATTGAACTTCAAATAATTGAAACACTGGATAATAGAGGCTTGGGATAATCGAATCTGAACTGTAATATGAAATCAAATTTTGAAACAGGGCAAATATTCTGCATTTTTTTTTTCATTTCTAAATTCGTGAAAAACTTTCTTAAAGGATTACCCCCTTACATCGCCTTCCATAAGACCCCAAATTCCTCAGCCAATCCCCCGCAGGATATTTCTTCCTCGCGGTTCCTCCCCCCCCCCCCCTCACCCAAAATGTCGCGATCCTTGGGATTATGACTTCTAATTTGCTGTTTGCCACTTTGCAGTCATTGTCCCCCGGCTTCTACTGAGGGGCCCATTTTTCATAACTGTTTGGCTAAGCTAGAATTGATTTACGACCCCCGCCGTCGTCGTTGTCGCGAAGCCTCCGGGACGTGAAGCCCTTCTTTTGGAGGGGGGTTGCCAATGGAGCGAAAAATGCCCTCGAAATTGGAAAATTTGCTCCGCAGCTTCGCCTTCAGCCCGCCTGGCTAATATGGCACAATTAATCGGCACTCGGCTACTGGTATTTGGGATTTGCTTGCTGTTTTGGGGGGGGGAGGAGGTTTTGTTTCTGCACGATAAATATTTATGGACGAAGAGGACCTTCACCAGTGAAGATTGGAATTTTAGATGAGAAGATTCTGGCTAGGCCTTGGGCGAACGAGTTTGGATTCGGTTGTCGCTATCATTTATGGTCCAAACTAGAACTGCTTGTATTTAGTTTTGGAATCCATTGTCACTCGCGATTTTTTTTTTCAATTTTATCATTTTTCATTTTTGGAACCTTTTGATTTATCTTTTCAAAGCAATTTTCAGATTAATCTCTTTTCTAACTCTTTGTCAAATTATGTGATTTGACATGGATTTTCCTACTCTTGATAACAGTAGCAGATCTCTAGGACAACACAATCCAAAAGATGCATACATAAACATGAAATAATCGTCATTTTCGGTTGCTTTCGGACTAGTTAAGTTTTTATGTGCGTTTTCAGCCCTAAACTGCACGAATCTATTGCTTCTTCAGATTCTGCAGATGACTCCGCTAGTGGGTGTTATTTCTTCAACATTATGACACTTACTGAATGTTAGTTTTCAGCATATCTCTACCAATCTCTCTCTCTCTCTCGAAAGTGCGTCCCAGCAGCGTCTTATTGCTTTTCATTATGTCGATGAATTTGGTTTTAACCCCTAAACGTAAAATGTAATAAAATATTGCTATTTGTTCGTGAAGACATTAGTTGTTATCGATATAATTGTGTGATGTTTTATTTTTATGCTTAGGCTAGTGTTCTACTTGCAAACTACCGTGCTATTACTACTGTTAAAAATCGTTGTATCGTGATAAAACCGGGAGTATAATGGGAAGTGCGTTATATGTATATGTATTGCTTTTTTACAATTTTGGAGCTAATTTGATTACATTGCTTTTGAGTGTTTGCATAATTTGATAATTTAAGCTAGCTATCACTAGTATGCTTTTGGTTAACTATTTAATTGAAAGGTTGGGAATGTGATATTCTTTTTATGCTATATTTTACTACTAATAATTTTAATGATTTAGTTTTCTGTTGATCCAGTTTTTTTTAAATCAATAATTAATGATTTTTTCATGGTTTTTTGTACTACCTAAAACTTTCATCACTACATTTATAATGATACGTGTAAGTTTGTGTTTTATGTTTGGTGTATTTTAAAAGGTTGAGAATCTTCATTAAGAACATAAAAAAAACATGCATACAAATAAAAAAATCACAAACTGATTGATGATGGTTCTCTAAAAAAAAGTTGCAAAAACTACCTTTTGGGATTCAAAAAAATTAACATGATGGGAAATAAATACCTTTCAAAACCACTACTGGAAAGTTCTATTTTTTAAGCACTGAAATAGGTGCTTAAAAGTTGAAATTTTCAGCACTAATGTTGAAAAGAAACATTTATCAATGTTTTTGATTTGAACGGTGCATTTTTTTAACACAGAAAATTCCATTAAAAAGAGGTTTTTTGGAATTTCGGCCAATTGATATTTTTTGTATTTTTAAATCCGGCTGAAACTTTTTTGGTGCCTTTGGTATGCCCAAAGAAGCCATTTTGCATCATTTGTTTGTCCATATAATTTTCCATGCAAATTTGGCAGCTGGTCATACAAAAATGATGTGTGAAAATTCAAAAATCTGTATCTTTTGAAGGAATTTTTTGATCGATTTGGTGTCTTCAGCAAAGTTGTAGGTATGGATATGGACTACACTGGAAAAAAATGATACACGGTAAAATCAATTGGTGATTTTTTATATGAACTTTTTGTCAATAAAACTTGATTTGGAAACAAACACTTTTTTTATTATTTTTTTTTTTTATATGTTTTAGAGGACATCAAATGCCAACTTTTCAGAAATTTCCAGGTTGTGCAAAAAATCTTTGAGCGAGTTATGAATTTTTGAATCAATACTGATTTTTTCAAAAAATCGACAAATTGGTCGCAAAAATTTTTCAACATCATTTTTTTATGTAAAATCAAATTTGCAATCAAAAAGTACTGTAGTGAAATTTTGATAAAGTGCGCCGTTTTCAATTTAAATCCATTTTTAGGTGACTTTTTTTGAAAAAAGTCACAGTTTTTCATTTTTTTAAATAAGTGCACATGTTTGTCCACTTTTGAAAAGAATATTTTTGAAAAGCTGAGAAAATTCTCTATATTTTGCATTTTTTAATTTTGTTGATACAAACCTTTGTTGCTGAGATATTGCCATGCAAAGGTTTAAAAACAGGAAAATTGATGTTTCTAATGTCGATATTTCAGAAACTAATAATCCGATTTTCAATGTTAAAATATGAAACATTCGTGAAATTTTCCGATCTCTTAGAAAAAAATATTTTCAAAATTTTTAAACCAAGACTTACAATTCAATAGGGCCAAACATTCAATATTATGCCCTTTTAAAATGTTAATCTTGGTTTAAAAATTTTGAAAGTATTTTTTTCTAAGAGATCGGAAAATTTCACGAATGTTTCATATTTTAACATTGAAAATCGGATTATTAGTTGCTGAGATATCGACATTGGAAAATGGTGTGTTGTTTGTGTGGGACTAAGAAAACATCAATTTTCCTCTTTTTAAACCTTTGCACTGAGATATCAGCAACTAACGGTCGTATCAACAAAGTTTAAAAATGCAAAATATAGAGAATTTTCTCAGATTTTCAAAAATATTTTTTTCTATGGTGGGCAAACATGTGCTCTAATTTAAAAAAAAAATAAAAAACTGCGACTATTTTCAAAAAAGTCACCTGAAAAGGGTTATTATTTGAAAACGGTGCACTTTATCAAAAATTCTTTAAAGTACTTTTTCGATTTTTTGAAAAAAATCAGTATTGATTCAAAAATTCATAACTCGCTCAAAGATTTTTTGCACAACCTGGAAATTTCTGAAAAGTTGGCATTTGATGTCCTTTAAAACATATCAAAAAATAAAAAAAATAAAAATAGTGTTTTTTTTGCAAATCAAGTTTTAGTGACAAAAAGTTAAATGAAAAACCACCAAAATTTTGTTTACCTTGCATCATTTTTTTTCAGTGTAGTCCTTATCCATACCTACAACTTTGCCGAAGACACCAAATCGATCAAACAATTCCTTCAAAAGATACAGTTTTTTGAATTTTCATACATCATTTTTGCATGACCAGCTGCCAAATTTGTATGGAAAATTATATGGACAAACTAATGATGCAAAATGGCTTCTTTGGGCATACCGAAGGCACCAAAAAAGTTTCAGTCGGATTGAAAAAAAAAATTAAAATTGAAGAAAAAAGACCGATTTCGTTGAGAATTGATCAAGTGCAAAACATATTGTAAGCAATTCGTAAAAAAAACTTGAAATATCTTCGTTTTGCAACTTGTTGCATAACTGCTATTTTGCACCTTTGTGCAACAACTATTTCCCAATTTTTATTCTTCGTAAGACCATGTTTTAATGATGACTTTTGGTTGCCTTTCCAAAGAATTAAAATTACGAAAAATAGTTTTTCTAATAACTTGCTAAGGATAATAACCTCGTTTTGCAAAGGAAAATGTCTACACAGACAAAAAATGATGGTAGTTTTTGAAGAAGCTGAAAATGTTATCGGTAGACGGAGCAATATTGAGATTGAGAAGATTGACAAGCAAATAGTCCGCTATACTTCACTTTTTAGTTGAATTTACTAAAAAAAATAATGAAAAAAATAAAATTTAAAAAAAACATGTTTATCAGTTTTTATATCGAAAGCGACTTTCAAAAATGCATTTTTGTTGAAAAATTATTTATACTGTAGAGACAATTAAAAATATCATTGAACGTTTTTGTGCCTTGGAACAAGATTGGTTCGAGAAAGGGCTAAAATAATTAACTAAATAACAGTTTTGGAAAATAGCTTGCTTTTTGTAATTCTTACTAAAAAATTATGTAGTTTTTATGTAAACAATTTGGAGTCATATTTAATTCTTACTGTGGGTAATAAATTGTGAAAACCATTGACTTGAAACATTAATCTTATTTTAAATTTCACGATTTTTGTTTAACATTTTGTAGTTAATCAATGAATGTTTATCATTTAAATCGAAAATGAATATGCACAGAACAAAAATGATGGTCATATTCATCAGGAAAAGGTGGCAGATTTTACGCTAAAAAAAGTGTAACATTACATCAATAAATGATGGATTTTCATCAGTTCCTGATGAATGTTCATCAGGTTCACATTTTACACATTTTTTAGGCAATATTACTTAAAAAAGAGAATTCATTTTTTTTGCTTTGTGTAGTGTGTTCCAAACCTAGTTTCAAAAACAAATCCAAATCAAATGCTTTGGAAAATTGTCACTCCACCCCAAAACTCGGATCGCCCTCTTTTCAACACTCACGCTAAGTGACATTATAAAATCGAATCGGGAAAAAGCCGCACTCCCAAATCTGATAACGACGCCCAATTTCAGCTCTCAATTTGAGGCGATAAATTTCCCAAAAAGCCCAAATTATCACCAATTTCTTTCCCTGCTCGCGCGGTTGCTTTAAGCGTTGAAAGCAGCCCAAACCCAAATCCCCTTAACCTACAAACCACCACCACCACCCTTAGTCAGTCAGTCGCTAAGTGATTGATTATCGATTCCTTCTCAGTCACGACTTTGGTTTCAGTTCCTCACCCGAGTGGCCACCACACAATCTTGAATGTCATCCTTGCTGACTCGTCACGTCAACCAGTGTGCAGTGTTGCCAGCCTTGGCCAGAATCAGTGGCGATGGCCATCACGCGTGTGACCCTCCTACCCCCTCCCCAACCCTTAAACCCCATTGAAAAAGCAAACAAAATCAACACTGCTGTTAACACGCCATCCATCAAAAAGTAAAGCTTAAATCAAATTTTATTTTTATTTTCAATGTTTTCGTGCCTTGGATTTCCCGCTGCTTTCCAATTTCTAATCGAATCAGAGTTCAACTAGTGTTGAGTTTTCCGCTTGCCAAGGTGGAGCCTAACTCAGCCGGAAAAGGCTCTCCTTCCACCGGATAACAAATGCCCAGCGCCGCCACCAAACCTTCATAAATAACCAATTTTAACCGTAATAAACTCGATTTATTTTATTTCGAAACTGATTCCATTTGGGCAGTAGGTTTTCGGGGAATTTTTACGGGTATACCTATAGCTATGGCCGTGAGTTTAGTCCATGGTCCGGCTGTTTGAATCGATTCCTGATTTTTCCGGTTGAACGATTGTTGAATTATTTGGGGTTTCTTAAAACTACGATTGCAAAAGTTTGTTGTGAAGTCGGGGGCACTGTACTTAATAAATGTATTGCTCATGACAAGACAGAAAATTGTCTTGTAGGTTACACACCCGCAAAAGAATGCAGTCAGAGAACACATAGTAAACAATTGTTATTGATACCAAAGACGTTTTGTTTGGCTGACAGTCCTGTGCATTTTCCTAAAGTGTGGTCGAATTTGGTTGCAAGAGTCCCAAGCTATAATTGAAAATATTTCCAGTTGTCGGGCATGTACGTGTGTCAAAATGTCCTCTGACTTAATTCCCTTAGGCCTGTGGTCGCATTTGCAGCAAATTTCAGGGAGTGTCATGATAGCACGATTAGATCAATACTTCTTTCGTATGAAAAGTGGCAACAATGCACGGAGTTTTTTTTCGGTTTTATTAAATATCTTAGGATTGAAATCGAATCTGTAAGGCTAAATGTGATACATTGAGAGATTTTCATAAAAGTGTCCACGTGGTTTATGGATGGTCCCTCGTACAAAATTGAGAAAAACATTTATTGTTTTCTCGTGATATTTTGACGAGAGAAAGGTCTAAGAAGGTTTTAGGACACACACAGTTTTCGAGTTAAAAACACTTGATTTCCTCCTTACGTCTAGAAAAAGCACAGGATGTTTGGCAACATTTTTAAAGTAAAATCTTATATTGAAATCAGACGATTTCTTCACAGTTTAAAAATCTTCAAAATATATGTTTATCTTTAGAAAAGACCTGCATTTCCCATTTAAATGTCTGCTTAAAAAAGCATAGTAAAAAAAATAAAAAATTATTTTTTGTGATAAAAATATAGTTTTCAAAATGTTTTTTTTTTCAAAATCAGCTTTTTCTGAGTTTTTTTCATAGTTAGAAGACCCCACATAGCTGTTATCCCCTTCAAGATACCGATTTTAATAAATTATCAGAAAATCAGTTTTAATAATTAAAAATAAACAAATGAAAATTTAAGATGCCTAACCAAAGAGTATAAATCACTTCTTTCTGGCTTGGCAGCTATTTTTTTCATTATTCATTAATTTGTGTAAGTTTTGAAGGTATTTTAATGGTTTTGAAGTATTTTTTTCCTTTCTGCTAAATCTTATCAAAATGAACTATAGAACAAATCATTAGGGTCAGTGATTTTTCACGATTTCACGGACAGCGTGAAATTAATGAAATTTGAAGGTTCCCGTGAAATTTACCAATTTTCTGAAATAAACGCTATGGAATAATAACATAATAAACATTTCATCTATTAAGACTTTTAAAGTATATTTTGTTAGTTTTCAATTGATTGCACAATTTGAAGAATTTTTCCAACATTTACTGAGATGTGAATGCTGTGAATACTTCAATAATCTTGACAAAAATAAATCAAAGTAAAAAACATATCATTTTATCACAAGGATGATATCATCAATCATTTGATTATATTTATTTTCAAAGTTGACTGAAAAAGTATATTGAAAGAAATTTTTGAAAGATTGCTTAGAAATTTTAAAATTAAATTGATTTATTTTTTAAAATCAATTAAAAGCAAACATTCATGTAAAAAAACATTCCGTAGAAACAGTCGTCTTTCCCTGAGTTAATATATCGTCAACCAGAGGAGCAAGCAATCAGAATGAAGAAAAAAATGAATTCAATTAGACTAAAATTAAATATTGAGAAAATAGATTGCTATTTTCAGATCTGATTTTGAATATCATTTTGAGAATTTCTTTGCAGATTAAAATATTTTTGTCTATTGATTTTTAATTTATTTTCTTGAAAAATGAGATGAAAACCTTAGAAATATTTTGATTGAGCAAAATGTTTTCTGGAAATGATTTGATATGAATTTCAATAAAATTTGAAAAGCGAAAACTTTTTAGCTATATTAGTTGAATGTTAGAAAAGATACTCAATAAATGAAAACGCATGACCTGCATTTCGGTTTAAATATTTATTGAGCCCATCTATAATTACCTTGAATCATTTTTGGAAATAAGGGTTAGTTTTTTTATTATGTCATAAAAAAATAAATATATATAAAGAATCATAAAATATAGTGTCTGTATATTTAACTTAAGATTTTCATAGTTATTTTAAAGTTTTTCACTATCCGTGAAATTCTGTGAAATTTGATGTTTTAAAATATGGATGCCCGTGAAATTTTTAATTTTGAGCGTGATTAATCATCAAGCCTGTACATAATTTTTAAAGGATCTCTAAAATTTATGAGTTATAAGAAAAACAAAATTTTGAATGAAGTTAATATAATTCTATAAGTTGTGCATTTTAAAGTTTCAATATTTAGCTTTTGTAATGAGCAATTCCATGCCAAATAGGAAATCGATTGTAGCGGACCCTCTCCGATTTCAATGAAACTTTGTAGACATTTTATCCTACGCTTATGTAAGCCATTTTTGTTTTTATGGAGCCAGTTTCACTCGATAGTGACAATTGAGAAGGGCGTAAGTGTTTTAAATATTTTTGTTGCATCGTATCAAAATGTAGTCAAAGACAAACTTGTAGGAAATTTGACGGGCATTCCGAAAAAAAATACACTGAAAGAAAAAAAGCACGACACTTTTATGAGATTTTCTGAAAGTAAAATTTGAAGGCAAGGCCATGTTTTTTTTTCGTTCAAATTTTTTTTCGAAAATAGCCTATGATGTTACGAAAAGACTCACGAAAAATGCAGGATGGAGCAACTCTCCTAAAAAATTACAAAAATTGAAACTGTTTTTTTAAAGTGCTCTTAACCTAAAAATTTTCAAAAACCGAATCGATTCTCCAGACAATTTTACATAAATGTCTCCATATCGACCAATGTCCTTAGTCAAATCCTTGTGAAGTAACAGCTGTTTTAAAAATAAAATGTTGAAAAAATTGGTTTTTTGATGGTTTTTGACAATTTCTATGTGACAGACTTGATTTTTCAGTCTCGTAAATATTTTTACCGGAAAGCTCGTCCAATTTCCCTTAACATTGTCTTTGACCACATTTCAATTGGAAGTATGGGATATAAACTAATTGCATTACTCATAACTGAAAACAGAATATTTTTTCAGTGTTGTTCAGAGGGTTGTAGTAAAAGTGGTCACAGACAATCTTATGGGAAATTGGACGAGCTTTCCGGTAAAAATATTTACGAGACCTAAAAATCAAGTCAGTCATATAGAAATTGTCAAAAACCATCAAAAAACCATTTTTTTCAACATTTTTATTTTTAAAACAGCTGTAACTTCACAAGGATTTGACTTAGGACAGTGGTCAATATGGAGACTTTTATGTAAAATTGTCTGGAGAATCGATTCCCTTATTCGAGAAAAAAGTACGTAAAAAATTCCTGTTTTGAGCTGGAATTGCTCTAATGCAGTTTTATCTCAATTAAGGTAATTAAACCATTTTTAGAGCTTAAATCACTTTTTTGACTTAAACAGTGTTTTTCTTACCTTGTAGATCAGAAAATCCCTTCGCAAGATATAGATTTTCGAATATTTACATAGCTCTTTTCTATGGACAGTCCTTAAATTTGTATGGAGTCTTGTATGGAGAATACTTGCACCGTGGGGCTTATTTGAACCTAAGGAATCGATGCACAAAAATTCTTCCAAACAAAAATTTACAAAAATTTTGGGAAATTCCAAAGAATCGCCACATTACCAATATTACAACATTACCTTTTCAATTTTTCAAAACTCAATTTGTCGCGAAATTCATCAGGCCAGAAGACACACACACTCAACTCTTTCCCAAAAACCCCCTCCCCAAAAAAGCCAAAGATCACCGTGTCACCAAATGAACCGGTAATTTCCGTGAATTATTGATGGCTCAAACATTTATCTAATCTGGCTGTCTCTTCTGCCAGCGAGTCTTTAGAGAGAGGGTGTGCCAACATTGTAGAGTCGTCTTGCTGCTTCTCGTGTCGTAAAATTCACTCAATCATTAATCCTTCGTTTGCTCTTAGGTGAGCAGAATCTAACAAGTCTCCGCTTAGAGCTTCCAAGATGGATCACCTTGTTGGGATCACTATTCTTGGGAATAATTCTTTGAAATCATACGCAGGGGAAAAAAGAGATAAAGTTTTCTTAAATTTAGTATTTTCAATTGATTTTTTTAGGAATGGAAATATTAGTTAGTAAAAAAAATCCATTGAAAATGTGTCCAAGACACCCACCTATCCCCTAAACTGACTCCACCAGCCAGCCAAACGAAACACACTCTCGAGTGATTAGCTAAACCGGTAATTAATTTAGAACTCTATTATCCAAAATGCTGCTGCTGCTGTTGGTGTACCTATCAAGTTCGCCGAGCAGGCTTTCGGCCTTCAAATCTCGGTGTCGCAGACTCTGCCCCTGCCTCGAGTGGGCTTTCCCATAAATGTCAATTAGCGGGCTGACATTCAAGACGACTCTCCCACGCCAAACGTGTGGGGTGAAGAAGAAAGAGAAGAAGAAGAAGATCAAGAAGCAGTGTTTGGTAATTTTTTGGCCAGATTTGTGCCTCGAGGAGGACGATTGCGCGCCGACCAATTTGTAGGCCCTTTACTAGAGCTGGTCGTGGCCGCAAAATTGGACGTTATTTCTGGACGTGAAGATGTGCGGGGGAGGGGGAAATTGTCCACTCCATTCGGGCAGGAGACAAAAGTTTTCTTGTTTTGTCCCTTGTTGAATCGCGTGTAGGTGGTTGAGGTCACCCATAAGGGGATGGGAAGCAATTCCAAGAAGATACAAAACTGGGAATATGTGTAATCGGATAATTTTATCTTATTTTGATTAGGATATACGTTTTGACAGATAGCAGTGGTCCAATTTGGTTCAGGATGGGAATCAAGTGGGTGGTTGTGGTCTGTTTATTTGTGGAAAATTGTGTTCTTCTTCAATTCATGTTAGGAGGGATAAATGTGTTTGATTTAGATTTTAAGATTTCTAGGATTTTTAAAGAGATTTTCGGAAATGACTAAATTTTATTTTTAAATGTCAACAAAAATTATGTAAAAAGTAGTGTGGAATATTGAAGCATTCAAGCCGGATTAAATTAATAAAATTAACAAAAAAATATCCTTGTCAGGTAAATAACATTTACCAATTGTTTGACCATAAGGGTAACCTACGCCCCATTAGGGTGGTCCAAAAATTGCCATTTTCGTCGATTTTCGTACAAAACCATATTTTTCAATAAATCATTACTCCTCACCATTTCAACCAATTTCAGTTGTCTTTGACGCAAATGAAAAGTGATTAGTTGGCCCTTTGAAGAAAAATTGTTTGATGGTGGGAAAATTCAGCCTAATATTTGAAAGAAGTCGTATGAAAACTTTAAATGCCGTTTCGAACTTGTCTGGACCAAAGAGCCAAGGCCTGAAAATATTTTTATCGGATTCCTCGGTAAATTTTACGTAACATACTAAATAATTTGAGGTGTTTACCAACAGGATTCTGAGGTATGATTTTTTTTTGAAAATAACAACAATGTTTATCGACTTACCGCGCACAAAACCGAAAATATGACGAAAACCAGGAAAAATCTTGGTTTTTCACCAAAACTGTGATAAACTTTAAATTTTTGGGTTCTAAAATTTTCGTAATTGAAAGACGCAACTGAGCAATTCTCTACGAAATCAGCCGATCTGGACCATTTTTAAATTCTGTATATTTCAATTTGGCTCAAACTTTAAGGCGTAATATTGAAGATTTGGCCCTTTTGAAATGTTAGTCTTGGTTCAAAATATTGTTTTTGAAAAGATCGAAAAATTTCACGAATGACATTACAAGTTGTTTGGGCTAGACTTGAAAAAAAAACATCAATTTTCCTGTTACTTTTTCTTTTATCCGCAGCATCCCCGCAACCAGTGGTCCAATCTTCAATGTTTGTTAGGCAAAATTTTAGAAATTTTATGAACCTTTTGAAAAAAAAAAAAATTTTTAGGAATGCTCATGCTAACTACAACATTTCATTTTTGTACACAGAGAAGAAAGAGTTCCCAAAATCGTGAACAAGCGTTCATGAATATGGGAACCACGAACAAAGTTTTCAAATTTCATGGTACGTTTTTCAAAATCGTACCATAGGATTTGAACACTTTGATCGAGGTTTCCATATTCATGAACGCTTGTTCACGATTTTGGGAACTGTTTTTTCTCCTTGTACTAAAATCACTTTTTAAAAAAAATCATTACTCGTAAGCAACGGCTTGAAAAATGCGAGGTTTTTCTCTCAAAACAAATACAAAAAGTTCAAACATTTAAATTTACGGATTTTGGGAAATTGATTTATTTGTGAATAAATGATAACAAAATATCCAAGAATGTTGACGATAAAATTATCGAGGTTGGATAACGATAACGAGAGTTCTATCGTTATTGTCGGGACGAGAGTTTTTTGAATGAAATACTTAAATTTTCACAAAATATCGTATTTTCTTCAAAATACTCACATTTTTATAATTCGCATTATGGGTATCAAATGATTCGAAATTTTGCATGTATTTGAACTGTTTTAGGGTTTATTTTAAATGAAATATCAAAAGTTTCACAAAATATCGTATTTTCTCGAAAACACTATTGTATGATTCGCAATATAGGTATCAAACGATTCGAAACTTTTTATGTATATAAACTGTTTTAGAGTTTTTTTTGCACTAAAAAGCAGGTAAAATTTCGCTTCGATTGATATCCATATTTGCAGATCATGAATATTTGAGTACTTTTAAAAAAGGTATTTTGTGAAAATTTGAGTAATTCATTAAAAAAATTCTGAAACAGTTAAAACCAGCGCCGTACCTAGGGGTTGGCGCGGTTGGCGACCGCCAAGGGCGTCAGCCCTTGGGGGGCGCTGAAATCGATGATTGTACAAAATTTGCATGTCAGCCATAACATCCTCATTAGATATTTGAAACAGAAAGGGCGCCGAATTATAAAATAGAATTACAAATAACTAGTTAAAAAATATTTAGGGGCGCCAAAGTCAATTGTATGAATATTTCTACTGAAGTGTTTTTGAGAATTCATACTTAATGCTAAATTTTTTTTCATCAAAGAAGGGGCGCTCAAGTGGCAGAAAGTTAAAGGAGTTCTAGAAGAGCTTCTCAAAATAAATACACGTTAATGTTTGGACCGTCGTATAATGAAGTGTAAGTCATACCTTCCAGACTAAAAAATGTCCAATTATGTGTTATTTTCACGTTAATTCGGCTGAGAATCACAATGAGCCAAATTGTGAAAAAATATGGTTATATTTTGAGTTTCTTTGAAATAGAAATTATTCAAACATTAAAACATATACCTTTCTTTTGAAATTTGACATTGTCCAGTTAAAAAAATTGCCTTTGAAATATTTTCAGCTCGATTTCACCATTTATAGTCAACTTCGTGCATTGAAATTTGCATAGGGTAGAGTAGTCATCAATGAGACACGGGGAACAATGATAAAATGGCTCTCACAAGTCGTAGTTTCAACCAATCAGGCTCATATTTGGGGGAAAGGTGTGTCTACTGGATACACGTCTGCCATATAAGTGGCTTTGGTTATGGACGCTCCCTTGAAAAGTAATTCATAAATGTTTGATTCTGGGGTGTAAAAGTAAATCATGGACAAAAAATACTTTTTCGCTTGTAGGCTGCCATTTACACCAAAAATAATATTGCTTCAAATGTCTTTCGACGTTCCATAGGGATTAAGTTGGGCTACAATGTCCTTTCATTAGATTTGGCCAAAATTTAAAATACACCCAGAATCCAGGACTGTCTCATTGTTCCTCACTCATTTCAGCTCATGGGTAACAATGAGACACTTTGATTTTTCTTCAATAAACTTTTCAAAATCGATGGAAATCTTTCAAAACATGAATTAAAAGTGATTTTTGGCATATTTAAAGAGTTTAAACTTCATTTAACCAAAAATACTAAGTTATTTGGTATTAATATATGGATTCTACAAAATTCCAATACTTTTCAGTGTAACTTTTGTTATTTAAAGTTTCATGTTGGCAAATAGCTCTAAAATGTTCAAGGCAAGTCACCTGCATTGGAACAATACAAAAACATGATGTTTTGCTAGAAAAATGTTGTTTTTCGTAGAGAGTCTCATTGTTCCCCAGCTGTCTCATTGTTCCTGCCAAGTGCGTCTACAATGAGACAGTTGAATAACTCTGGCTGTAGATGTTGAATCGATCTCATATTTTGATCAATGATAGAACACATTAAAAGAAAGAAAATGCAACTAAAAGCTCATTGAGACATGCTGATGAAAAAATTAGAAAAATCGTTGAAAGTTGAAAACCAAAAGTGTCTCATTGATGACTGATGACTACCCTACCCTACATTTTCAAAATACTAGAGTTTTGAAATTGAAAAACTGCTGTAAATTTTCACCAATAAGACCATCATTTGTTCAAAAAAAATGTTTTTCAAACACATAAAAAACAATTCATTTTTTTTTTCAATTATAAACAAAAAAAAATTATTTTATCAAGGTTTAAAAACATTTGTATAATTTTGCGCAAAAATATTTTTCTAGAATATAAAATTTAATTTTACGAATTAAAAATAAACAAATTAATACTGATGAAAATACAAATCAATGCAAAACATAATTTAAAAATAAATTAAATTATGTAATATATTCTCAAATATCGTTTGGGATTTGCCCATACTCAAAATGAATAAAAATTTGTTATCCTAATATTTTTTTTAACAATTTTTCTCATAAAAACAATTTCGTCAATACTGAGAAATTTTAGAAACTTATGATTGCAAAACAACCGGACAGTAGGATGGCTCGAGATGGTCGATTTTTCAGAACATGAGGTTGCTTTTAGGTCTCTAAACAACTCCCGAAAATTTGGGAGCGATTGGTTGCGTCCACACTTTGCGCATAGCATTTCAATTTTATATGGGAATTAGTATGGAAAAATCTTCTTTTTTACATTTTGATTTTTATCACTTTTATTTTCCACTTAACTCTTCAAACCAACACAATAGCGTTAATATTGAGAAAATTCTCTAAAACTTTCCCCAAGAAAGTATTGTGCTATTTTGCTACTATCAAAAGATACAGCGTGCTCAAAACTAGTCTAAATCGTGATTTCCGAGCAAAAAACACGTTTAAGACCAGTTTTGAGCACGCTATTGTGTTGGTTTGAAGAGTTTAGGTGGTTGTTTTGAGGCCCAAAAGGCATAAAAAACTTTGTTCTGGTTAGATTTGATCATTTTTTAAATTTTCCATATAACGACGAGCCAGTCTACTGGACAGGTGTATAATGCATTTTGAAACACTTTTTGCTTTCAAATGTTGAAACCTTGGAATGTAATTTAATTTTTTTTTCACTTTTTTATTTTTTTTGGTCAGAATCGAGGGACATAAACTTCAAAGGCCTAAATTGATTTTGACGAAATTTTGTTCTGCCGCCGCATGTTGAAAAATTATACTTCGATGCCGATGTGTTCTTTTCAACTAAGCTTGCTGGGATTTCTATCTAGATAGAACAAGAGAGCACACGGGCATCGCATTATTATTTTTCAATTTTGAAGAAGGATTTTTCGTTGTAATAAACGAAATGTCTCGAAATCAGCTAAATATTTTACGAGTCCGGGAAAGTTCTTTGCTTATACAATCAAGTTAATACTAGATCAGATCAAATTATGCAGGCTCAAAAATATAAATTTGGCTTACAAGTTATAGCAAAATTTATCATAATTGAGCATTTAATTCTGCATTTATCTGAAAAATAAGTTTAAAAAAAAACAAAAACCTGCTATCAGTATCGATTTTATGAAATCTGAGAAAATATTCAGCCAACTTAATAAATTTTCAATTCAACCAATTTATTTGAAAAATAAATCATAAAATAGCCGTGTTTCTGAATTTAACCATATTAAGGTCTCCAATTGAAGTTATAAAATCAAAACTCATATTGGAGCAATCATTGAAAATTAATATCAATGTATCAAAATGCTTGTAAACTTGGGAGGGGGGCAAAGCGATGCTTCGTCAAGGGCGCCTTGGACCCAAGGTACGGCTCTGGTTAAAACACATGCAAAATTTCGAATTGTATGGTACTCATACTGCGAATTATAATTTTTTTAGTATTTTCCAGAAAATACACTTTTTTGTAATAATTTAAGTATTTCATACAAAAAACTCTTAAACAGTTAAAATACATGTTAAACTTTGAATTGTTGGATACCCATATTTTGAATTATAAAAAATGAGTATTTTCGTGAAAATATGCTTTTTTGTGAAAATTTAGGTATTATTCAAAAAACTCTAAAACAGTTAAAAAACATGAAAAATTTCGAATCGTATGGTACCCATACTGCGAATTATAAAAATTTGAGTTTTTTAGAGAAAATACACTATTGTGTAAAAATTTATGTATTTCATTATAAAAAAAAATCTAAAACAGTGAAAAAACATGCAAAATTTTGAAGCGTTTACTGCGAATATAAAAAAAATGTTATCTAGAAAAAATACTGTTTTATGTAAAAAAAAAGTAATTCATTCAAAAAAAAAAAAATCTAAAACAGTGAAAATGCATGCAACATTTCGAATCGTTGGATACCCATATTGCGAATTATAAAAATTTGAGTATTTTAGAGAAAATACGATTTTTTTTTTAATATTGACTATTTCATTCAAAAATCTCTACAACCTTTAAAATACATGCAAAATTTCAAATCGTTTGATACCCATTTTGCAAATAACAAAAATTTGAGTACTTTCAAAAACAAAATAAACAAAATTTTGGTATTTATGCTTCGAAACTTACTACATTATCAAAAAATATATTGTAAACATTGAAAATTTCACATGATATTGATGGATTTAGTCAATTTAAGAAAGATTAAAAAACAGTTATCGTCCTTAATCGGCGATAAGATTATCGCCGATAGAGTTATTGAAATTTCTTGATATTTTCAATAAAAATAATTACAAAATATTAAAATCAAACATAAAATTTAATAATCAAACATAAAATTTTATATTTTTAAATTTGATTTCTTTTGAAAAGATCATCATTAAAATAAGGTGACATCCTTTTCGATTGCAAATTTGAATTAACTATTTAAATATTTTTTTTGAAATTTGATTGACCACATTTTTGATATTTTTTTCTTTTTTTCTTTTTCAAAATATCATTTCTTTGGAACTAGATTAGGCACCGTCATTAGCGTAGTTCACGGATGTATGAAAAAGACAAAAGAGCTTAATTTCGAGCGCATTAGTTGGAGTTTTTTAGCACTGTAGCCCCTGAAGCTAGTCTGAAAATTTGAACTCAATGGTTAAAAATATGTTTTTGTGAGTCGCTTAAAACATGTCAAAAACATTTGGGAAATTTAGAAAAAATATATTTTGGGAATCCTACTAGCAAATTAGAGTAAAAAAATGAAATGGGTAGTTTTTGCAAGCGATACTCTTTTGTTTCTGACTAGTCCTGAAAACAAATTTTGCCGAAGACATCAAATCGATCCGATCCCATCTCAAGATACAGATGTTTATAAGTTCTAGTACTCATTTTGTATGACCAGTTCGCTAAATTGTATGGAGACTTGTATAAAAATAGTATTGATGCAAAATTGCTTCTTTTGACAGTTTCACCAAAATAAAAAAATTGCAAATTTGAAATTTGCGATTATCTAGAGAAATGATTAAAAGATTTTTTAAATTCAAATGTGTGATCGATTGCGTGTCATTTCAAAGGAAACATTTAATTTTTATTTTCCTGCATTAATCGCAAAAAAAAAGTTAGTCGAAAAAAATGCGAAACATGAAACCAACCGCAACGACCCACAGCCAATTAAAACTCAGCCCTTACCCTACGTTTCCTCCGACCCCATCCTGAACCTATAAATAAAAATAATTATTCCGAGTCCACCATCGGAAAAGTGGCCATCGCACAGACATCACAGGCGGCCATGACAGACGGGCAAATTTCCGCGTGACAGAAAAAAAGTAAAATCGAATCTGGTTTTCAGTTAATTAAACCTCAATTTTTGATGCATTTAAAATACTTTTCAATCAACACCGCGTGTGCGTGTGTGCGGGCAAATAAAATAAACAAAAAATATAAATAAAAACAAAGGCGAAAATCGACATGATTGACTGGTTTCTGGGGGTGAAAGTGGTGTGAATTCGTAATCAAAATCCCGCCCGATTTTTTTCCACTTCACCCACTTGGCATGGAAAATCGGTGGGGAGAAGGGAGTAAGTTTACCGATCCAATTCCACCTGTTGTGAGCTGGAGGTTCGGGTTCAGGCAGCGGGCAAGGTATCGCGCGAGAGGCCAATTGCAGCTGTTGCTTTTAATTAATTGTGAAATGGAACCGACCATCGATCGGGGTTGGGGAATTTATTGAGCTCGAGATTATAGCTGTAGCAAAGGGTTTAAAAACAATTATTAAGTTAAGCATAATTTGTTTTTAGCGTACATGTATGTGTGACAAATCATCCTCTAACTAAAATTCCATTGTCCAGTTGTCGCACCAAATTTCAGGGTTTGTCAACATCAAACATTCAATGACTTTTTTAAATGGCTTCAATTTCCAAATTTGATGCATCTAGATTTCCGTAAATTTGAAATCATAACCAATAAATCCCAAACTAAACATATGGAACCTCTCAACCAATCCTTCTCGCAGAACAACTCAATTATCCTACTCCGTCCTTGTTCCCAAAAGAAACGAATACCCGCAGTCCTCATTACTCATCTGGTGCCCTTCAATTACCATAAGTTATCATATCAAGACTTCAATCATCGGTCTGGTCGTCAAAAAATCGAACCACCCTCCCCACCGTTCCGCTCATATTTTCTACCCTGCTGTGTGTTTGTGTGCGAGGGAGAAAACGCAGAAATCACCTCAAGTGGCAAAATCGACGGAATGGAAAAGCCGATGAGCGACGTCGCACGTGCCCGTGAATACAAATATCGTCGTCCCTGAAGAACCTGGTCCGTGCAAGTCTGACGACGAAGAAGCAGAAGATGTCGTCCATCATTGAAGAAGACGAAGAAGGCACAAGTCGAGAAGTTCTTGACACAGATTCACCTTGTCAATTCGAGGACGACCGCAATAGTCAACCTGAGCACGTACACACAGACAGCGTGACACACACACACATACAGGTGGGTGTGTCACTGTGTGTGTGTGCGATTGCCAACAGCCGAAAAACTCATTTGACCTAAGAGTTTTAATCAAGCGTACAAATCTGTTGAAAATTATACCTTTTTCCTGGAAGGTCCTGGGGAATGGGAGCACACACACTCACACACTTGTCATGGTTAGGTTTGAGGAACAGACCAGAAATCAAGCTGGAATTGGTGCTTTACGGTTGACAAGGAAATGTAGCCCACCCTGGAAGGTTTTTACCAGTTTTCTAGGGATGAGTTCTTTAATTTGGCATTTTGACATGATTCAATTTATTGCAAAAAAAATATTGACTTGCAATCAATCTTTTTGAAATGATTGATGGTTAGTTGATTGCGGAACTTTATTATTATTTTGAGATTTTAATAAAAGATTTGAAATTTCAACAATTTTTTAATGTTTTGAATTTTATAAATACACTGTTTTTTGTTAATTAAAAAAATCTCATTTTTTTGTTTCACCCAACAAAATGTAAATAGCTTAGCCGATTTTACTCAATTATATGATTTATATTTATGATTTCAGTTACGAGGAATTAAGAACAGGAGTGCCAAAAGTTTTTTTTTTCGTGAGACAATTTGAAGCTATAACACGAGCTGGCGGGCCAAATGTGGAAAATGGAATCACATTATCTTCATCTAAAACAATTAAAAAATACCTCTGTCAGTATCAGTATTTCAAAATTTTCAGTTTACCTTGAGCATTTGCTTGTTTTACATATTACAGAAAAATAACCAATTCCAACAGTTTTGTTCAAAAACCTTAAAAACAAAAAAAAAAAATAAAATATACAAGATTTTAATTGCTTATGTTTTTTTGTTGTTCAAAAAACATAATTGGAAAGAGGCAAATAATGCAATAATATAAAATAGATTTATGAGGTTGAGCAATTTGACACAATTATACCCTTTATTAGGCTTAGTGATTTTTCACGCTCAAAAATTGCAAATTTCACGGGGACCCTGATTTCAAAACAACAAATTTCACGGAAATTTCGCGCGTCGTTAAAAATGTTAATATAATCCTGAACATTTTAAGTAAAAATCACAGAAACTACTTTTTATGTTTCGTTATAAATTTTTTTCAATAAGCTAATAAAAATGCTTCACTTAATTTGAACGTGACACAAAAAAAAACTTTTTTAATTTAAAAAAAAAAACATTGCTTCATAGATATGCTCTTTAAATATTTTAAAACGAAATGTAGGGCGTATTCTCAGTTATTGAAATGCTTTTTCCAATTATTCGACTAATATAGCGAAATAGTTTTCGCTAATTTGCTTCTATTTATCTATTAACATTTTATTGAATTTCATATCAAAGATATATTTTACAATCTTGTCCAGTCAAAATCATTAAAATAATAATGTTTGTAATGAAATGTAAGCAATAAAAATATTTTTGGAGAAATTTTTCTAACTTTTCCAAAACTAAAATAATAATTTAAAAAAAAACAAAAATGATGTAATCTGTAATGAAATCTTAAAATTGTTATTCAAAATCAGGACAGCACCAACAAAAAAGTGTTTTTTTTTTACTCCCAAAGAAAACAAATAAATAAGTAACGTAAAAATAAAACAGGATTCAGCAAAAGTCTGAAAAGTTCTTTAAAGATAAAAAATACTACTCATTTAATCTTTTTCAATAAATCAATTCATTTTAAAAAATCTGTGCGACCTTTTAAGAACTAATCACAATATACTTGTTAAGACAATATTAACATGTTTTGGTTAAAAAAAAGCCAACATTGAAAAAATTTTTTTGGTATTAGAATAACTGCAATCAAATGATTGATAATATCATTCTTGTGATAACTTGATGATTACGAGAAAGTATTTTTTACCTTGACTGTTTTTTTGTTAACATCATTGAACTATTCGTAGTATTCACTGCTCATTAAAAATTGTAACAATTTTCATGTTACTGTATGTTTTGCTAATAATTCTTCAAGTGGCTTTTCAATTGAACTCATTAAATTTCATTAAAAAGTCTTCGTGGATGAAATATTTATTGCATTGTTATTTCTAAGCAATGATTTGAGAAATTAGCAAATTTAACGGGATTTCACGGAAATCTTCAATTTTTACGAATTTCACGCTGTCCGCGAAATCGTGAAAATTCAGTTTTCTTAACAAATGTCAAATTTTATATTCATTGTTTATTATGTCTGGTTTGATTTTGTTTTTGGGGGATGTTTTACCCAATATATTGCTGTTGACGCACATCGTAGCGGATGTGGTCCTGTGTGTCGGGGGTGAAACTTGTAATCCGGTAAGTGAAAACGCGCGATAACTTCGGGAAGACTTTATTGCACAAAAGGGGTACAATTCTTGTGTGATTATTTATTGGGTCTACTTAACTTGGCCCCTGAGGAAGGGGTGACTGTCCCGGTCGACCATCTGGTCAGAAG
Organism: Culex pipiens pallens; assembly: GCF_016801865.2. Taxonomy (NCBI): domain Eukaryota; kingdom Metazoa; phylum Arthropoda; class Insecta; order Diptera; family Culicidae; genus Culex; species Culex pipiens. Next base: position 44,006,341 of record NC_068939.1, read on the forward strand.
TGTCTTGTGGGAAGTGTCTAGTCTAGTTCTAAGCTCGTCAAGTTCTTTGCGACCGGGAAGTCTACAAACTTTACAAAGACAAACCTATTCGTGTCCTGAAACGACTACTAACATTGTACATAAAGGTACACGAAGGGCTACTGAGATTGTGTTTGTGGAGTTACATAATCTACAGTGTTGTCTGGAAGTGTTTTTCTACTAATCGTCAAATTTGGTTAACTGGGCATTAACAGTTGCTTTAAAATAGGCAATATTACTATCGTTTGTTTGACGTGACACATTTTTTTTAAATAAAGGCACAAATAGTTATGTAACCAAAATTCTTAGAAAAAAAACAGGCAACATATTTTGGAGCGAGATAATAATAAGGCTATGCAGATTTTCACGCTCAAAAATCACAATTTTCTCGGAGATCAATATTGCAAAACAACGAACCTCAAACGTTGAAAATTATAGAGAAATATTATTAAAGTACCTTTTTCGTTTTATTTCAAATTATTTTTCGATCAATCATAAACTTTCTTTAACAGTTTTCAACATGATATTTATAAAACAAATGTTTTGTAAATTCTTTCAAATGGTCTTTTGAGTTGATTGTAAGATTGTTCTAACATGCAAGCATCAACCATTTAGAACTTATGCAAAGATTTGAAGTGAAATAGATAAAACTGAACTATAATAGGTATTTTAAACCAAGTTAGAACTTGTTTAAAATGACTCAGCAATTCCCAACGAAAACAGCATGATTCGAAAAAAAAAGTTCTCCGATCGGGCTCAAAATTCTTATGGAGATTCCTTGGCCTGAATAATTAGATCCGTTATTTTTTGTTTGCCCATTAGGGTGACCTTCATCGTGTAAGGGTGGTCCAAAAAATTGCAATTTTCGTCGATTTTAGCAAAAACAACCTTTTAAAAAATCATAACTCTGCCCCATTTTAACCGATTGTAGCTGGTCTTGAGCGCAGACAAAAGGGTATTAGACAGACTTTTAACGAAAAATAGTTCTTCTACCCGAGCAGACGGAAATAACTTGGGAAGGTCAGTTTTTGATATTGTGAGAAGATCGAAATATGTTATTGGGATGATCGGATTAGTTGTTAAAATAACAAAAATCAATAACAAAGATTTGTTCGAAGAATAACTTAAACTGTTATTATGTTGTTATTGCAATAACAAACCAATAACACAGAAGGAATCATGAAGGAATAACAAGATTTGTTTTTTTGTGCGGAGAGGTGGAGCAGCATAATAACAAAAAATGTTATTGAACTGGTATATCTCCATAACAAAAAAAGTTATTGTTTTGGTTTATTTGTAATTTGCAAATAAACCTGCAGTTGCCATAACTCATCTATACTAGTCAGGGCTGCAGAGTCGGGTACCTCCAAGCGACTTTGAATCCATACTTTGAAGACAACTCCGACTCTGGATGCAGGATATGACGCCAACGACGACTTCAGCTCTCCAAAAATACCCGACTTCACCGATTCCGAAAATTTGCTGAATCCGATGCAGTCTCCGAGGTCTCACTCCAGCTCGAATTTCAACGTCAGCTCCGACTTCCTGGCTCTGTGAAAATAATAACAGTTTTTGTTATTCACACTTCAAAAATTATAAATAAATAAATTAATTCCGTAAGGGAATATAACAAAATTAAAAAAAAGAACTCTCAAAAGTTAATTCTATCGGATTAATTTTAGCTTGAAACCTCATTTAATGGTGAAACAAAAGACCCCGATGAAATTGGTCAAAAATATTTCATAGTTCTATCCAATTTTAGTAAAATCCCTTAGGGGATATATCAAATAATTAAAAAAATCAACTTTCAAAATTTCAACTTTTTAGAATAATTTAAGCTAAGGGACCCCATTTCATGGCAAAAATAATGACCCCGACGAAATTGGTCAAAATTATCCCATAGTTCTAGCCAATTTTAGCAAAGTCCCTTAGGGGGTATATCAAATAATTAAAAAAATCAACTTTCAAAATTTCAACTTTTTAGAATAATTTTAGCTTAAGGACCCCATTTCATGGCCAAAATAATGACCCCGACGAAATTGGTCAAAATTATTCCATAGTTCTAGCCAATTTTAGTAAAATCCCTTAGGGGATATATCAAATAATTAAAAAAATCAACTTTCAAAATTTCAACTTTTTAGAATAATTTAAGCTTAGGGACCCCATTTCATGGCCAAAATAATGACCCCAACAAAATTGGTCAAAATTATTCCATAGTTCTAACCATTTTAAACAAAGTCCTTTAGAAGGTATATCAAATAATTAAAAAATCAATTTTCAAAATTTCAACTTTTTAGAATGATTTTAGCTTAAGGACCCCATTTCATGGCCAAAATAATGACCCCGACGAAATTGGTCAAAATTATCCCATAGTTGTAACCATTTTAAACAAAGTCCCTTAGGGGGTATATCAAATAATAAAAAAATCAGCTTTCAAAATTTCAACTTTTTAGAATAATTTTAGCTTAAGGACCCCATTTCATGGCCAAAATAAGAACCCCGACGAAATTAGACAAAATTATCCCAAAGATCTAAACAAATTTAACAAAAGAAAAAAATAATAACAGATTGTGTTATGGACACTTAGAAACTTTTCCATTAGTGCGATTTATGGTAATTTTATTTCTAAGTCAGTATACCGAACGAATAACAAATTTTGTTATTAGGAGAGTTTTTGAAATGTATAACATTTCCTCTTATTAGCGTGTTATTAAACATTTTCAATATAATATCACTTCAATACCAAATTTTGTTATTTTATCAGAAACTGTTATTATTTTTTCTTCTTGAAGTTGAACTTCAGGATAAAATAATAACACTTTTTGTTATTTTAACAGGATTTGTTAATGAAATATTATTAATTTTGTTATTACCGTCTGCCCGGGTAGCCTTACAATTGAAAAGGTCAAATGAAAACTTAAAAAATGCTCTTTTGAAGGTCGCGGCTCATCGAAAAACTCAGTTTTTATTGTCAAAAAAATCGTACCTCGGAATATTATAAACACTACACAATTTTTTCATATGTTATGTAAACCATTTTGTTTGTGCTCAAGACAGCTAAAATCGGTTGAATGGGGCAGAGTTATGATTTTTCAACAAGGTGGTTTTTGCAAAAATCGACGAAAATTGACATTTTTCGAACCACCCAAACATGGCGTAGGTCACCCTAATGGGCAAACAAAAAGCTCGATCGGAGATTTTTTTTAATCATGCTGTTTTGGTGGGGAACGGCTGTATAATTAAAAAGTTACCTAAATATTTGTTTGGGATTTTGTGTATTTTTTTTCAACATATTCGATTATAAAGTTAATAAAGTTTTCACTTATTCGTTTCTAATTTATCAAGGTTCACTTATTGGATGATGATTCATATCAAAATTTAACAGTCCTGTCTAGCCAAAACAATGAATACAACATGAATCTTCTTCGATATTTTGAGACTTTGAAGGTCCAATAATTTGAATTCAAACAAAAAATTAAATGTTTTATTGAAAAAACAAAAAGCCAAAATTTAATCTGTGATGAATTTGCTAAAAATAAAAATTTTAAACTTCTGAATTTCAGATTTCTATGAGGAATATAAACCCAATTTTAAAAAATCGTGAAAATTTCACGGGGCTCAAACGGAAAAAAACGGGATCGACGTAACTCCTTATAATGGGCCCTCTTAAACCACCTTCAATTACTTAATTCCATACCCTAATTGCTTCCTCCAACTAAGGTCCCTGTAATATCGACTCGGAGAAAGTTGACTGCATAAAATGAATAAATGGTATTTTTACAGGAATTTTTATTATCAATCGATTGTTCTAAGATAGTAGTTTATGCAACAAGTTGCAAAAAGAGGATTTTTTCAGCACGAGTCGTAAATACGAAGAGTGCTGAAAAAATCAAGTTTTGCAACGAGTTCCATACAAATTTTTTTGCAATTCCAAAAAACACACACTGAGTGAAATTTTATGTCAAATTTTCATGTATTTTGGCAATAAATCGTTTAAATCAAAAAATGTTGAAAAGTGTAACTTTTCGAAACAAGTGCTGAAAAGTTCAACTTTTCAGCACCCATATGAGTGCTGAAAAGTAGAACTATTCAGCATTTATTTTGAAAAGTGGTGCTATTCGATTCTGTTATTTTTGGTACAGAAAAGTAGGCTATTTCGTCGTTCAAGAATGACAGGAAAAGTAAATAGTTTCACGACGGAATTGCATAAAAATATTATTACTAACAAATTCTGGGCCATCTTTCAAACTAATTCAAAAATACAGGATAAGTGAATTTTAAAAAAAGCACTCATTGAATAACTTCAACCCTCTACAAACCAACCCCGCCTCTAGGCGGGCTTTGATTAAAAAAATCGTCAAAAATCCTTTTTTCAACCAATTTTTGATCTTTAAACGGCATTGGAAAGAAGAACTCTTAAAATTTTAAATAATTTTAGTTTTAGAAGTTTGTCTTGTTTTATGTGACTTTGTCAACTTTGGCTGTGTTTTTACACACCTATTCTATTTTTTAAGTAAAAAGAAGTATGCAGTAATGTTTGTAGTGTCCTAGACTATTCCTTTACGCATTTTTTTTTTAATATAATGATAGGAGGTGGTAGAATAAGCCTAATACTACCAAAAACAATGATACATTAAACAAGATAAATGCGAATTAAAATACAAAAAAAAAAACAAGAAAAACATAAAACAAGAGAAGTAAAGTTTTTCGTAGAACAAAAGTAGCTCAAAATGACCTCCTAAACATGGGAATGATAAAAAAATTAAAGAGATATGGGTGGTATCAATCATAAAATAAATAAAAACAAAACATATGTGCTTATGTTTGTTTGTTAAGTCAAAATTCAAGTAAATGAAAAATTATATTTGGTAGAAGTCCTAATGCAATCATCCTAGCCTTGCAATTTTGGATAACTTTTAAATTCCGAATTTTATTTTATTCATTGTATTCATTTTTGAGTAAGTGTTGTATAATGTTTGATAAATGTATGTTTTGCTTCAAAGAGTTCATTAGACGCTTTTCAATTGAAAACTTATTTTCTTTACACCCTGGCTTCGGGGATTCAATATTTGTTGAATATTGTTATTTAAAAGCATTTTTCCAATAAATTTTTTAATTTCACAAATCGGGAAAATGCTAGTAATGTAGCGGAAAAGAAATGCATTTATTTGGAGAATAAAAATCGCTAAATAAATATAAAATTCCAAACATAAAGCGAGAGAAAATTGATCGTAGAGAAAAAAATATTTCAAATAGCATGAATAATAAATTAAGTATCTGAAAATATAAAATAATTAAATACTTAAATAAACTACATAAATACCTTATTCGATGTAATTTTGAACATCCTTCTTTTCCCTCCACCATCTCATAACTTGTCTCTCTCATTCCCCCAATCATTCAGTTTTCCTTTCCCTCACCCCACCCATCAATCCACCTGCCCGCTATTGATTTCCACTGATGTGTGAGATGTTATCTATCATGTCATCAGGTTGAATGAGCGAATGAGCTCTCGGAGTTTCCCCTCTGCAAAAAAGAAACGCAGGAAAAATGGGTGGTTGGGGGTGGGAAAACTCCAACCACATGATGCGTGTGTCGTCGTCGACGTCGTTTTCCGGTGGAATTCATTTGAAAGGAGTGTGATTGAAGAACCGGTGCGATAACGTTACCGAGGCCGGGCGAAGAAATGAGAGGAAAATTTGATTTGTTTTTTTTTTCTCAGAGTTTTTCTTGTGTGGCTTTGGATTTTTTTTTTCTCTTCTGGGAGGGAAAGCGTCGCCCACCAGAAGTGACCGAGCAAAGTTCGAGCCGGAAACGTGATTTATGAATGCCGATTGAGGTTTTTTTTTGTGTGGGGGGATATTGCAATCTCTGACGGATCTGGCAAGATCGGTGGGTTCAGGTGAACTAGCCTGATTGGTATCAATAATTGAGACATGTTTCGATAGGGAGATTTCAGTTCAGATTTGAAGCCATGTTCAAAAATACAAGAAAAGATTCTTGAAATTCAGCAAGACAAGGCACATTCCTCAAGAATCATTACCATTAAATTCGCCAACACACCTCGAAAATTCCGGCACATTTTCCCGCTCACAATTTTCCAGAGCTCATTAAAAACTTTGACGGCGTCTGCTTGTAAGAAGCAATCAACAGTTTTCCCTCCGTGCCGAAATCAGTGCGAGCCTCGGCTTAATTACTGCCTCTCGAAATTCCCACCAAACAAACCAAACTCTTACAAGTGGAGAATGGGTGAGGCTCAAGATTTCGCGGAAAATGTACTGGCCCGAGAAAATGTGGGCAAAGTAGCAAATAACGGTGATTGATTCACTTTGAAGTGTGAAGTTTTGATTCTTTGTTGTGAATTTCTCAACTTAGCTCAGTTATTACTTTTATTTTTTATGATTTTAAATAATTCCATAAATTTCAATACTTTTATCCTAAAGAACCGTAATCCATCGAGCTGGCAGAAAATTAAAACCAATGTCTCGAATAAATCATAAACACGCTCTAATTACTCAGCAACAGTTTCCCCTCCCTCACCAAGTGAGACGATGCTGTGTGTTTTGGTTCCAAGAAAAGCTGGAGGAACAAAAGTTTTCCATTTTCTTGGTCCAGGGAAAAGCGCGCCCGCGAATGTTTCCGATTCTGCAGATGACTTTTGGGAAAAAAGGAAAATTTAATTTTCCAGCTCATCACGAGACGCAAATTTGCTTAATTTTTTTTTCAATTTTTACGCCAACCCGGTTCGACCTCAATTCCGAATGTGATGACTCCATTTACGGAACAACAACAAAAAAAAACGCCATAATTGATAATTATTTCAATCAGCAGCGGTATTCAATCGCACGTGTGCTGCTGCCACAGTCCATCTACCATTAACAAACAATAACAACAACACCTCTGTGCAAAATTTGCACGTTTTATTTTTATCAAAACGATTCGCCGTAATTTATCAACGATTTGCGAAAACCAATTCACACAATTACAACGCCAATCATTCGTGTGTGTGGGCGCAAGCTTTTGATTGCTTTTATTCATTTCGGTTTTTTTTCTCAATTTCAATTTCACGTGCTCTCAATTCAGTGGAAAAGGGGAAAATCTCCCGTTGAAGGGGGAAGAAGGGAAATTTGGGAAATTCTGTTTATTTATGTTCATTTGTGGTTTTGCGGAGAGCGAAATAAAAATATGCATTTCGGGGAAATACCTGCACACGAGTGTTTCCTCCAGTTTAATGCTTCGAATAATTACATGGAAATTTGCGTGCCGCTTAATTTTCCTGGGTGAGCAATCGAACGGAAGTTGAATGATTTATCGGCTTGATTGGCAGATGGGGGATTTTTATAATTAAATTTAGCGTTTTGTTGAGTCGTCGGGATTCAAATAAACGATTTAAAATCATTTTTTGTCATTGGGAATAAACTAGAACTTTGATCTTGTTTAAAGAATTTGCTCAAAGTTTTTGTGTCCTAAAATTTGAGAAAAAGCTACATGAGAAATAAGTAATGTGAAAGCATCAAACATTTCAACCCTCCAAAACTTAACTTTTTTTGAAACGGGGATCGTTAAAAGGGCAATTTAAGTTTCCAAAGCTTATCATTTAGTAAAACTTAAGATTGTATGAAATTGTGAAATAAAACAATAGAAAAATTGAAACAGCAAGCCATTGTCTGAACATATAAATGAAAAAAGTGTTTTTAAATGCATTTGACACTACTAAGCAAAAAAATAATAACTGCGGTACAGTACATCAAAAATTTGCAAAATTATATTTTTAAGTGCCCTCTGATTTTTTGGGTCGATTTTAGAAAGATGGAGGAGGGGGCGGGGACTTTGTCAAAAACATGATAAAAAAAGTTGTTCCAGCTTAAGGCTAAAATAAATAAATAAATAAATGAAAATTAAATACAAGAATAACTGGTAATTACTTGGTAATTCTAGAATTACAAAAATTACTGCAGAATTGCTGAGTAATGCTAGAATTACTGAATAAGCCACGACTTTGGTAGGGTGTCGAAAACTCTTGACATGAAAATTAAAAGGCAATAATAGATTTATGAAAGGTTTGCCGAGATTATTTTTGAACAGTATTTTTTTTTTAATTTCTATAGTATATTTTCTCAAAGAAGAATCGTGGAATTATCATTTATTACTGGAATTATCAGGATTCCTCCGGAATTACCGAGTGCTAAAACTCCAAGTAATTCCAGTCGGACACAATGCTGGAAACTTTTAAAAATATTTATACCAGCCTCATGGGTCATTCTCCACCAACTCACACAGCAGTTGCCCCGACACGTATTCGATTTTCGTGAAACTTTGCTCCGAAGTCCATTTTTCGATATCTTGTGACGGTGGGGCGGTACGACCCCTTTCGTTTTTCCGGTTTTTTACTAAGACACGTTTTTCAGTAATTTGTAGCTCGCAACAGTGAAGAGATAGAAATTTGGTGTCAAAGGGACTTTTGTGTAAAATTAGACGCCCGATTTGATGGCGTACACAAAATTCCGAAAAAACGTATTTTTCATCAAAAAAAGTTTCAAAATAGTTTTAAAATCGCTGCCATTTCCCGTTACTCAACTGTCAAAAATCGTGAGACATGTCATTTTATGGGAAATTTAATGTACTTTCGAATCTGAAAAAACCCAGAAGGGTCATTTTTTCATTTAGAACAAAATTTTTCATTTTAAAATTACGTGTTTTTTTTCTATCTTTGTAGGGTTACATTTTAGAGTGTAACAATGTTCTACAAAGTTGTAGAGCAGACAACAACAAAAATTTTGATATATAGGCATAAGGGATTTGCATGTATTCTTCACGAGTTATCAGAATTTTACAAAAAAGTTTTTTGAAAATGTTATGATTTTGACCATTTATGACCAGTATTTCGAATTTTTAACCCCTAAAACTCCATCGTGTGCGTTGGAAAATATTTTTTTTTTTTAAAGTTCAGCTAATTTTGCATAAGAATAACCCCTTGGACGATTGTTGTGACTCGTGCATTGCGAGAATCAGATTTTTTTTTCAAAAAAATATGTTTGTGGTGAGTGGGTGTATCCGGTTTGTTTTTTTTTTATTTCCGAAAAATCCCCACATACAAGCAGTGCACAAGCCACAACAGTAACGTTTTTTCGAAATTTTGAGTACGCCATCAAATTGGGCGTCTAATTTCTCACAAAAGTTCCTTTGACACCAAATCTCTATCTCTTCACGGTTGCGAGCTACAAATCACTGAAAAACGTGTCTTAGTAAAAAACCAGAAAAATGAAAGGGGTCGTACCACCCCACCGTCACGAGATATCGAAAAATGGACCTCGGATTCGTGATCAGGGACCAAAATTACCCCTTAGAACAAAGTTTCACGAAAATCGAAGAGGGGTCGGGGCAACTTTTTCCGATTTCGTGTGAGTTGGTGGAGAATTACCCTCATAAAAAATGAGATAACAAGCCACACAGTAAAAAAATCTGTGTAAAATCTCATGCAATAGCATGCACATCACCTTTGTGAGCAAAAGCATGTAATATTGTATGAGAAAACGTGTACACAAAAAGCAAATCTGCTCTCCGGAAAAAAAAAATTGGTCCGGCAAGAGTCATATTCAGATTACCAAATCTGCGCCCCAACCCTCTCGGCTATCTCGCCGCTATGTAAACAGTTCAGACCATTTTCACAGTGGCAAGATAGCCGAGCGGGTTGGAGCGTGGATTTGGTAATCTAAAATTTTACTCTTGGTGGATTGATGTTATTTATAAGGTGAGCAGACCTGATTTTTTTTTCTTCGGTGCATGCTATTTGTGTACACGTTTTCTCATACAAAATTACATGCTTTTGCTCACAAAGGTGATGCGCATGCTTTTGCATGCGATTTTACCATTGGATTTTTTGCTGGATCAATTTTCCACTTAATTTTGCAATTTTTCTTGATCTATTTTCCACTTAATTTTGCTATTTGGACTATTTAGACAATTATTAGGCATTTTCTTTTTCTTAGGAATAAGCTTTAACATTTATTTTAACAACTTTGAGTTGGTTATGATGAACATGGATAAACAAAATATAACATTCTGAAAACGATCAGAAATGAATGCCCATTAAAGGAGCTTTCGCAAAACGACTTTTTAGTACATTTTACAAGGCTGCTTACAATCATCATACAAAATGGGCATGTAATTATGTATTCGATAATCTGTATCTTGCGAAGGGGGTTTCGGATCGATTTGGTGTCTTCGGCAAAGATGTAGGACCTTCCGAATAAAGTGTTTTACACGATTTCATCTAGTTTTTTTTTTTCAAAGTTTCAAATCCAAAAAATGAAGGAAAACACCCTTTCAAAGGCTCAAAATACCAAGAGATTTTTGTGTTAAAAACGTTACTTAATCCATGTGGTGGTACTTTAGGTTGTATTTGCAAATTAATTTAAGAGCTTTTTTTTATTTTTTTTCTTTGATTTTTTTTTATGATTATTGTTTTTACCAGAACAGCAATTTTCAATTCTTTTTTTACCAACTCTCCAAAATAAAGGAGAAAAGACTGTAATTGACTTTAAAAGTGCTGATATGCCAACATTAGGTGCATGTTGTCCCTCTGGTCTTAGTAAACAATGTCTTATGAGTTGTATATTTCAGTAAAAAGTTCGTGTAAATCTTTGTCCATGTATTCAGCAACATAATTATTACAGACTTTTTCCAGAAGCGACGCAGACACTGCTTAAGCAATGTGGCAACCGGGCGATACGCATGCTCTGCGACTCTCGCGCGTAAGCAAAAAGCCCCGGCCCTTGAGGTTATGCAAAAATCACCCTTTTTTTGTAGCTACAACAAAACTTTTTCATGGCATAACTCTAAAAGTTCTTCACTAAACAGAATAAAATTTAATATGGTTTTAGGGGCCCCTAAAATGATCAGAATAAGGCGGATCCGGCCAAAATCGGTTCAGCCAGTTCTGAGATAATCGTGTGGAAAAAAAATCATGTCTACACACATCCCCACAGACATTTGTTCAGAATTTTACTCTCAGTTGATAGGTATACGTGAAGGTATATCTAGGAGTTGTATTAAAGAAGTTCATTTTTCGAGTGATTTTAAAGCCTTGCCTCAGTGAGGTGAGGAAGGCAAAACAACCTCTTGATGTTTAAATTTTGCGGGAATTAGATTTTCTTAGTGTCACCATTAACCCATTTATTTAAACTCGCCTTTCATAAAAAAAAAACTTGGTTTAGAAATTCGTTACAATGTTAATTATTTAAACTTTTTTTGAAATTTTGTTCTGTTTTTACTCAAAATGAATCCAACATTCATTATTTCCCTTTCTAAAAAGTTCTCTTGATTAAGGTTTATACGAGAAAAATCTCGAAAATGTATGGGGAAAAACATCGGTGGCGCCGGTGTTGCCCAATATTGTTCAAGTGTGAGATTCTTGTATAAAATGTAATTCCCTACAACTTTGTCGAAGGGTGCAAGAATATCCGAGTTGGTCCTGATAAGTTATTAGCAAAGCGATGAAAAGAAATCGACTTATATACTTGAAAGTTCATAAGAGGTATATGGGTCATTCCACCTGAAGTGTGCAAGAAAAAATGCAAATTTGAAAATTACCATCTCCGATTCTGCTCAAATTTGGCAGAGCTGTTGAGACTATCAAAACATGCAAAAATCCCGAATTTCATCCAACTCGGACCACCCCCTCCATTTTTGTACCCTCCCAAAAAATCAACTTTTTGGCGATTTTTGAGCGAAACCCCTATCTTCAAACGACGATAACTCATGAACCACAAATCTTAGAGGGACGGTCTTAGACTCAATTTTGAAGGAAATTGGACGTAGAATCCATTTCTGTGATCAAAATTTAAATTAAAATATGTTTTCAATCTGTATTGCACAATTGAAAACTTTTAATGGCCGTATCTCAAAACAGCCCTATTTATTTTTTTGAATTTGACCTCACCATCGTATTCCCCGTCCGATTTTACATAAGAATCACTTATCGACAGAAAGGAATATGTTTTGTTCCAGAGGTATCGAATTTTAAAGTTTTGAGTATTTGAGATTACCTAAATTAGCTACACTCGCCGCCTCTGCTAGAAGCATTAAGTCGTGCTGATCAATAACTGCTACCTGCTTTTATTGAAATAAGATTTCATCCCAAATAATCATTAGCAAAATAGGCATATATTGAATGTACACCACTGTAGGAAACTGCTGTATAATCTTAAATTAAAAGATAGTATACAGTGAATTTGTGTGCTTGCCCAATGGAGCCCAAGAATGGAATTCCCGCAGAGCGAGCAGGAAATTGCAATTGATCTTGTAAGTAACACTTAAGAAAAAGTGTACGATACATTATCGTGTTAAAAATTATGAACTAACATGAATAAAACTCTCGTGAAGTATGATTAAGGAGGAGGATTTCTGGAAAGTATAAAACTGAGAAATGTAAGTAAATCACAAAGATCAATCTGATTTATTATCTGATTAAGATCAAATTCAGTTGTGTTGATTTCGACACCGTCCGAACAATAATCTTTTTTTTTGTTTGTCAATCATTTAGAAAACTTGAAAGACGATAAAGCTGTTGTCCACATGTAACAGAATCGAAAAAAATCATCAATTATTCAGATGAAACTAGCTCACAATATAAACATCGGTTTATGATCAACCTTTCAAACCGTAAGGCAGGTTTTGGGGTTTTTGCTGAATGGCACTATTTCGCTACCGCACATGGCAATAGCTCTAGACCCCATGAGAGTTATTTCATCTATCACAGCCAGCTCTACATTTGTTCTCACTTCAAATAAAAGAAATAATGTGATAAAGTGGGAAGAAATGAGGAATTAGGAAAAATATAAAAATAAGAGAAAAATTATAATTTTTTGAAAATTATATTGTAAAAACTAGCATTTGCAAATAAATATTCAAAGTTCAAATTTTACTTAATATGATTTAATGACACTGAGATCATGAAGATCAGTGCATTGAAAATTACCCAATAAATATTCCTCAAACAAAAAAAAGATTGTTCAAGGTATTGATTATCTCAAAATCGTATAAAATTATAAAAATAATTCATCTTACAGAACACCAGGTAGTAATTATTCATCAAGCACGACTCAGTGCTTCTAGCAGAGGCGGCGAGTGTAGCTAATTTAGGTAATCTCAAATACTCAAAACTTTAAAATTCGATATCTCTGGAACAAAACATATTCTTTTCTGTCGATAAGTGATTCTTATGTAAAATCGGACGGGGAATACGATGGTGAGGTCAAATTCAAAAAATAAATAGGGCTGTTTTGAGATACGGCCATTTAAAGTTTTCAATTGCGCAATACAGGTAGAAAACATATTTTAATTTAAATTTTGATCACAGAAATGGATTCTACGTACAATTTCCTTCAAAATTGAGTCTAAGACTGACCCTCTAAGATTTGTGGTTCCTGAGTTATCGTCGTTTGAAGATAGGGGTTTCGCTCAAAAATCGCCAAAAAGTTGATTTTTTGGGAGGGTACAAAAATGGAGGGGGTGGTCCGATTTGGATGAAATTAGGGATTTTTGCATGTTTTGATAGTCTCAACAGCTCTGCCAAATTTGGGCAGAATCGGAGATGGTAATTTTCAAGTGCTGTTCCGCTTCAGATGGAATGACCCATATAGGAAGTATATAAGAAAATACTTTTTACTTAACAAATCACCAAAAATCAGGATCAACTCGGATCGTTTTGCACCCTTCGACAAAGTTGTAGAGAATTAAATTTCATACAAAAATCTCACACTTGAACAATTTCAGGCAACACCAGCGCCACCTGATGCCAAAAACCTGAAGCGATGTTTTTCCCCATAAAAACTTCAAAAAAATCAACAATTACAAACAATAACAATATTTTAGTTCTGGAATCGTTTTGATATTATACAAAATTTATTTCGAAAAAACTGAAAAAAAATTCACAGGATTTCAAATTCCATTTAGTTCAAAACATTTGCAAACTCACACAAAAAAATGTACGACAGTTAAAAACATTCTGTTATTTTCTTTATTTTTTGTCTCATACTGTTCAAACATCAAATAGATTCAACCTGAGGTTGACCTGTTCGCAAAGTAGACGTGAGTTGTGCGGTTAGCAAAAGCAAACAGGTTAAAAGCGTTGAATCGTGTCGCATAAAATCGTTGACATTCCTTCTGAATGTGCTCCTGTGATGTCCCTTGGTTCAGACAGACTGCTCTCGGGCCAAGGTGCAACAGGACGAAGGACACGTGGGCAAATATGCTGTTGGAATACCAGCTTACAGCAGTGGAAAAGAAGGACAAACTTGGTTTTTCATTGAATGTGAGCATGATTTGAGGGGAGGGGAATCGGTACTCTTATGGAAATTTACGACAGCTGATGGTCAACGAGCAGAGATGATGACGGAATGCATCAATGGTTTCGATGGACATGCCGGAAAGTTTACAGAAAGAGTTGACTTTGATCAATTGGGTAAACAGAAGGAATCTACCGCAGACTATCTTCATTGATTGCAGAAGCTGGATGTTTGCACTGTGAGGCGTTGAGGAAAATATTATAATTAACTCAATTTATTTAATTTCCATGAAAAGCTTGCTTAACAAGCCACTTATCCGATTAATACAAAAACCGTTTAACTGCACTAACGATGCATCATTTCCAACAAGCACCAACAAACAACAATTTTCCCATGGCTTCGTTCGGTGTTCAACGGTGCAATTTAGTGAACTGCATCCAAACTGCATTCAGTAACGCCACCAACAACAACAAACCAATTGCACTTACAGTTGCCACACCGCAAAACTGCACTGCATATGTTGAGAGTGCATAAAAGACGGGGATTGAGGAGGAGAGGGGTTTAGGGTGGTTCTGTACGTGCCACATAAATCAAGATTCGCCGCAAATCCGCTGCAAACTGCGTCAAATTTCCTTCAACGGCAAAACCACCAAGCTTTCTCCGCTGTGCTGGCTCCTCTTGAAGGCAAGGGAAGAGTTACTGTTAAGAGGAGTGAGTTTGGTTGTTACTTCACTTCAAAGTGTAGCAACTTGAGAAACAATTCTAGAGTTTTTTTAACCCTCTACAACCTAACCCTGCCTTTAGACGGGCTTCGATCTATAAAATCGCCAAAAATCAATTTTCCAACCGATTTTTGATCTTAAAAAAGCATTGGAAAGAAGAACTCTTAAAATTTTAGAAAATTTCAGGGTTGGAATTTTAACTTGTTTTATGTGACTTTGCCAATGTTTTTAAAAATGCCATTTTTTTAGGGGTCAACTTTGGCTGTGTTTTTTACTAACATTTCCTATATTTTCAGTAAAAAGAAGTATGCAGTAATTTTTGTAATGCCCCAGACTATGCCTCCACGCATTTTTTTTACAATTTAAATGATGATGGTGCCATTCTATAGGAGAAAATGTGAAAAACATGCAAAAAATTGAAAAAGGAACTGTAAAAACGTTAAAAAATTAGATAGGCAAAATGTAATTATATAAGGTGGTAGAATAGGCCAAATACTATCAAAAACAAACATAAACTGAACAAGATAAATGCAAATTAAAATACTAAAAATAAAACAAGAAAAACATAAAACAAGAGAAGTAAAGTTATTCGTCGAACAAAAGTTGCTCAAATGACCTCCTGAACACGAGAAAAATAAATATTTTCGAAAAAAAAAATTGGGCAGTAGAGGGTTTAAAACTCTAGAATTATTCTTAATCCGAAGTGAAATCGTGTTGGACTGTATATTAATGATGTTTTTTTTAAAGAAATAAAGTGTAAGTTTATTTTACTTACAATTTATTTTACTTAAGTTTATTTTACTTACAATTTGTTCACCATAATAGCAATTATTTGCATTTTTTTTTTTAAATAAGTCAACAATTTTGTACTATAAGGTCATTGCAAATTTTATATCAAGTGTTTGTCTCTCTATCATAAAAAGCATGAAAAGTCAAAATTATTCCTGAAAATTAGAACATTCTTAAAAAATTCATGAACAACTAAACGTCCACAATTCGTTTTTTTTTGTATTTTTAATCAAAAACACAGAAAGAATCTAAAGCATCAGTCTGAAATTGGAAATTTAAAAATTTTAATTTTGACAGAAAATTTCACAATAATACATACAAATAAAGATTTTTTTAATTTGTTATATTTTTAATTTGCATAAATAATCTTTTTTTAAATAAAATTCAAACGAGCCAAATTGCGCTATTTTAAAGTTTTGTTCGTGTTAATAGGGGGAAAATATCCATTCCCATCATTCTTAGCGGTGGTGTCTGAATGATACTCGATGATTCGAGTTGTTCCTTGAAATTTACTTAAACTAGGTACACCAACTAGTAGAGCAGCTTTTTGTAATCATTTCCGTTTGATTTGACTTTTACCAAAAGTTTTCCCTATTTTTTAACAAGCAATTTACAAAACTATTTGTAAAGTCTATTTTCATCTGACAAGAATTCATAATAGCAAAAGCAAATTCTATTATCGTCCTCCCGAGCAGACGGAAATAACTTGGGAATAACATTTTTTGATATTTGAAAATACTAGGCCAATAACATTTTATGTTATTTATAACAAGATTTGTTATTCGTCGTTATGATTTTTTTGTTATTGGATCGTTATTGTGATAACAAACAAATAACATTTTTAGTTATTTTTGGAACAAATCTTTGTTATTATTTTTTGTTATTTTAACAACTAATCCGATCATCCCTATAACAGTTGGAGGTATTCTTCCATAACAAAAAATGTTATTCCAAAGTTGTTTTGGCTCTCAACCAATATCAGACCAATAACAAATTTTGTTATGATAACATAAACTGTTATTAAACTTTTATGCAAACATAGATTTTGCAGGAAAATTTCATAACACTTTTTGTTATTTTAAAAGTATTTGTTATTGAAATGGCATGAATTTTGTTATTACCGTCTGCCCGGGCTATTTTTTATTTCATTTATTGAAATTTTGTTGCTGCCAGTTCATGTTATGTGAAACATATATTTAGGATTAAACTAACACAAAGTTGCGTTTTCAGAGAATCAAGGGTTCAGTCGAACCAGCCTCCGGCTGAAAAACTCTATAATAAAGAATAATAATAAAAAAAAGAATCAAGGGTTCCGATTATCGATTCAAAGATCAGAAATCACTCACTCATCACCGATCGAATCTTTGCCGACAGGAGCGAGCAACCAGTCGCGAGCGAACAAGCAATCTATCAAATGATAAAAACAAATACGATCGCAGACTATTTTGAGTCATCATTGAGCGACATAGCGCATTCGGTCTCTCTGAGCCATTCACTTTACTACCACATTCCAGTGAGAGGGAGAGCGAAGAAATAGTTTTCAGTAAGTGTAGAAGTGACAAACGATAAAAATGGATCAAAGCAGTCTCGTTCGATTTAAGATCACGATTGAAAGGGTCTGTTTTGAGTTATCAGGACTCTTTATTAAAATTGTATCATTTTTATTCATGACATTTTTTACAGTTGTCACTTAGATAATAAATTGAAACATACCATTTTGAGAATATTAACATTTCTAAAGTTTTTTTAAGGTCCTATCAGATATTGTCTTCCATATGTTTATAGGACCCTTTAAAAAAAACTCTGGATTTTTTCCATTTTTATGTAAACAACCTAATAAAATTCTTTTACTGACATAATTAATAACATTTGTAGTATAAAGTTTTCTTTAAAAAAAATAAAGTGACTATTTAGATGCATTGACAAGTTTAAAATTATTTTCTTCTAAACTGCGAATACCTCATTGTTTGTTTTTATTAAAAAATACATTTTTATATTTAAAAAAGTATTTGCATTGTGAACTAGTTTACGGACCATTCCATCTAAATGTTGCATGAAAAATGCAAATTTGAAAATTACCTTCACCAATCCTGCTTTAATTTGGCAGGGCCAAAATTTCATCCAAATCGGACCACATGTTCCTTTTTTAAACCTGCCCAAAAATCAACTTTTTGGCAATTTTATATTGAAAGCTCTATGTTCAAACAGCGATAGCTCAGGAAACACAAATCACACAAATTTTGAAGGAAATTGGACGCATATTCCATTTCCGAGATCAAAATTTAGTTAAAAATATGTTGTCTGACTGTATTGCGCAATCGAAAACATTAAATGGACGTATCTCAAAACACAAAAAAATAAAATCAAAACAACAAACCTTTGTCTTAACATTTCAAAGAAAAAAAGTGTTAAAAAATGCATTTTACACTAGTTCAGTTATTTTTCAATCATTAGTTTTGAATTTTTTTCAAGATTTTATTATTTTTTTTCAAAATCATTAAACATGCTAACCAAATTAAATTTGCTTTCGAATAGTACCTCACATTTTTTTTCGAAAAAAACGTTTGAGCATTTAACTAATTTAATTTATTACATTTTTCATGCATATCATCGATATCAGACAAAAAACTATGCAATTATTAGTTTTGAACTTTGAAAAAATGGTGTTTTCAAATAAGCATTAATTTTCAACATACTCGGCAACGGTTCGATTTTCTTTGTAAAAATTAGAATTCTTATTTTTTTTTTAATTTAATTTCATTATTCTTAACTTAAAACCCTGATGACTATAACTTCAAAATTGGGCAATTATCGGCATTTAATAAGGCTGTTGCAAATATCACTCATCCCCCCCCTACCTCCTAAAAAATTAGTCTGAAAAATCAGAGGGCAAACAATATTTTTCTCAAAAAACTTGAAAATTTCAATGGAAATAGAAGTCTAATTAAAACAATCTAAAACGCCCTGTTCTGCATAGATAATCATTTTTAGCATGTTTGGGCTCGCTTAGAAATATTATTGATTTTATGGAATCCCAATGTACCTCACATCATTTTTTTTTCGCAAAAATATAAATTTTTTCAATACTTGAATTTTTTGTAACTTTTGATTGCAAAACAACTGGACAGATGCATTTTAAAACACTTTTTTCACTCAAATGTTGAAACCGTGGCCTGTTATTTCAATTTTTTAACTTTTTTCTTATTTTTTGCCTCCCTCTCCCCCCCTCCCTCGACATTGGTTAGAGTTAAAAAATGGTTTAAAAAATTTAGAGTGGATTTTCAATTGTTTACTTCTGTGGCTAGAGAGATGCACTTTTAAATGTGTTATTAAGGCCAATGCAAAATTTTTGTTCCTCACTCTGGCCGAGGGCAAAGGACAGCAAAAAAAATAAATAAAAGAAAAATATAATTATTCTCAACATGAGACAAGTCATAGTCTCAACATTTCAATGAAAAAGTGTTTCAAAATGGAATTTAAACCAGTTTTGCAATCATTTGTTGTTAAGATTTGACAAAATTAAAAATTTTAAGAAAAATAAACATATTGCCTCGAAAATTCACAAAAATTTAAAAATAGGAATATTCAAAAAAATCACTCAAAAAATGAACGTTTCATTTTGACCTCCTAGACCAGGGATGCCACTTGGTTTTTTAAAATGTCTGTAAAAAAGTCTGTGTATGTCTGTGCACTTGTCTAAAATTCAAATATATCAATTCACAGTCATTGAAATCCATAAGAAATTGCGTTTTTAAGCATTTGAAGACTAACGAAATAAGTTTCGACAAAAAAGGTTACAAAATATTAATTTAATGAAGTTTTTTTAAAAGTCTGAGCACCGCAAAAAATATCTGACACAAGCTCAAAAGTCTGTGAAACACAGACAAATCTGTGTATCTGGCATCCCTGTCCTAGACCCACCTTCATTTATACTTATCGTTCAGAAATATGCACTTGATTTTCATGTATCCATATGAAACTTTGTTTAGAAACCAAATAGTTCAGAAAACTCTGCAATTGGGAACGCCAGGGCAAAGTTTCGGAGTGAAAGGTATAATTTATTTTGAGTTAGAACTATGTTTTCCAAAAAAAAAAAATCAAATTCGCTTCAAAGTACGGTCTTACTATCCTAAAAACCCGGTTTCAAAACAAGCCAAACGAACCAACGACTCGATCGGCCCCATTAGAACATTCCTTCAATTAAAATTTCATACCGCAACCACCAATCACAATAAAACTGCAGACATATCGCAAGAACAATTTAATCTCACACAGGGCTACCTCCTCCTGCTGCCCTTCCCCCTCCCAAGACTCCCACCAAGTTTGGCGAGCTTTTCAATGAATTGCACTACAGACTGCACTTTCCACCGTCAACCACACACATGTGCAACGTTCTAGAAGAACACATGAATGCCTGCACACAAACACACACACACACATGTTGAATGGTGGGTAGCGCAGAACCTGGCAGACAAGAACTTGGGAGGGGGGGGGGGGTGGTGCACGAGCCAAAACTAGGACCATCCCCGCCAGGCCACCACCACACTTTGGTTATGAGTAGTGCCGCTGCAACTGTTCAGCTGGATGAGAATTGCACAACTGGAGGAGTTTGGCCGTCGTCGTCGTCGGTGGTCGTTTTGTTCCAGATTTATATACGGCCTACAATTGCCAACTAGGCCTACACTAGACTAGAGTCTGCAAACGGAGGCAGGTTGAAGACGACGACGATGGCCGAAAAACGGGGAAAAACGCATCCGTATACAGCACCGGATGTATGGAGGAAAGAGCGTGTGGTTTAGAAAGATAGCGATAAATAAGGCAGGGTTGAAGGCGGATTGTTGTTTGTCATTTTTAACATTCCAAATTTTAATAAATTATAATTAACGTATTTTGTAAAAACTCAAATATAATATTTTTTATGCGTATCACACTATGCAACGTGCTGTAAAAATATTAACGACAGATTTTATTTTATTATATAATCATTGTTTTTACCAAAACTGCAACTGGCTGGAATTGCTCTATGTTGTATAAAAACTCCAATAAACTGAGAATACTATCACAGTTTTATGTCGTTTGCTAACATTTTTTCACATTTTGATTTTTTTTTAAATTTTAGCGATCCTCTAAAAACAAAAGATTGCATTTAAAATGATAACTTTTACCTAAAGATATTTCAAATTTCCTGATGTTTGATGCCAATATTAAAAATTATGATTTTTATGCACTTTTTAAAATTTTAGTACCTTGTAAAAAAATAGTTTATTTAACTAAAACTCTGAAAAAGTATATGTTTCTACAAAAAAAAACTAGGTTCTGCAAATTATAAAAAAGATAATTTTGAATAAATAATCATTCTTCTGATTTTTTGTAAAGAAAGGAATTAAATTTTATTTGAATAAAAAAAAAAAGTTTTCTACATGAAATAAATAACTATGTGGAATGATATCAGACATTCCGAATGTTTTTCACAATTTCACGTCGTTTAAAAACCATACAAATGGAAAAAAATCCTCAGATTTTACAAAAATTAGGTCTTTAGAAAAAATTCAAATCACTTGCAATGAAACCCATATTAGACAAGGTAAAAATTTTATTTTATTGTTTTCAAGAAACACATAATTTTGAAAGATTTTTAATGTTTTACATTCAAAACTGATATTTCACATTTTTGTTTTATACACATTTTCACGTCATTTTATTACAAACTTGCGACTTATAATTTTTTGTTACCGTAAACTGGGGTGACTTTGATAGCCCGGGGTGACTTTGATAGGTTTTTCAAATGCCCGTCAAATTAATATTTAAACATTTTTGAGAATTTTGAGTATGTAAGCATTAAGGGAAAGCTTATTATCGAACATATATGCAAAAATGTGACTGTTACATTGGATGTATCAAAAATAGTGGCCAAATCAAATTTCTATCAATGTCACCCCGGGCTATCAAAGTCACCCCAGTTTACGGTACCTCAAAGAAATATGCAGTTTTTTTAGCGTAGTAACAATTCATTTTGAAACATATTTCGAGAAAATGAAACTTAGTACTTGTACATTAATAAATGCAACATTTTCAAAAAATGTGTTTACTATAAAAATTTAAACTCTGAATTGACGTGTGAAAAAGTTGATTTCAAAAAAGTTAATTCAAACAGGGTTTGGCTTTCTTTAAAAAAATCAAGATTTGCACATTTGTGGTCAAAACTATTTTTTAAGGATTTCGTTATTAATTTTTTAAATTTTGTTCAATTACAACACATCGACAGATCTGCTAGTGCCCAAAAATGTATTCTTTTTTTCAGTTTTATTTCATAATTTTTTTTAACAATCCGTGTTTACCTTTTGGGTAAGTCTCGATCAACTCACACGAAATCGGGAAAAGTTGACCCGACCCTCTTCGTTTTGCGTGAAACTTTGTCTTAAGGAGTAACTTTTGTCCCTGATCACGAATCTGAGGTCCGTTTCTTGATATCTCGTGACGGAGGGGCGGTACGACCCTTTCCATTTTTGAACATGTGAAAAAAGAGGTGTTTTTCACCAGTGCAGCCTGAAACGGTGATGAGATAGAAATTTGATGTCAAGGAGACTTTTATGTTAAATTGTACGCCCGATTTAATGGCGTACTCAGAATTCCGAAAAAAACGTAGTAACGTAGGAAATTTAATGTACTTTTTGAATCTACATTGATCCAGAAGGGTCATTTTTTCATTTAAAATTATTTTTTTCTTTTTAAAATTTCGTGTTTTTTCTACCTTTACAGGGTTATTTTTTAGAGTGTAAAAATGTTCTACAAAGTTGTAGAGCAGACAATTACAAGAATTTTGATAATTAAACATAAGTGGTTTGCTTGTAAACATCACGAGTTATCGCGATTCTACGAAAAAAGTTTTGAACTGCGGAGAATTACCCTTTTAAGATTACGTTAATTATCAATAAGGGCTTTTAAGCAAACAAATTTTGAATTGTGGACAACAGATCGGAAAAGACTTAAAACCATTTTTAGAAAAAATATTTTCATAATTTCATTACCATTTTAAATTTTGATGACGGTAACACAACTTTAATATAGTTTATAAAGCATTACTTTTTTGATACAGTGGACTCTCCCGCTATCGATATTGAAGGGACCGTCGAGAGCGGGATGTATCAAATTATAGAACGAAAATCAAAGCATGCTTCTTGAAGAGACTGAATACTGTATTGACAGCTGGAGCAACATTGATATCGAAAAGATCGACAGACAGAGATTCGACTGTAGTTCAAAAAAATAAAATCAAGCTTTGTATATGAAACTAAGTTTTTATCCCAAAATAAAACCCACCATTTCATCCCTGTCATCTCCCAGAACACTACCTCTACCCACCTAGCAAATAAAACCCTTATTTTCAACGCAGAAACTGCAACTACTAGCTTATTGTGCTGCCGTCAGTGTAGTTGGTACCTGTCGATAGAAATCGCGGCGCACCTGTTCGTTCCAGCACTATGGAAGAGAGAAGTAGAGTGTGCTACTCTACTTGGAAAAACCATAAATTTGCGGAAGTGCAGGTGTTGTTTGCAACAATCGCCATCTTTCCCTCAGCTGCAGCTCGTTTACGTTTAGCGCAGTTTGTTTTTATGTTTGAAGTTAAGTTTTATGACGGAAATTTGAGTAAAGTGTGTTTTAAAAGTGACTTTTTAGCGCAGAAATGTTCAATAAATTTAAAGTAAGAATCAAGGTTCTAAAAAATCTATCAGAATCAACATTCAACTCATTAGTTCAAGCGATCCCACTTACAAATGTTAGATTGCACCACAGAGTGAATGTGTTGTTCTGCGGACGTTCAACAACGCCAACGCACCACACTGTGGCACCACGTGGTGGAGAACTCGGCGCTCATTCGCGCCTCCTCCACGTGGGTTCGTATTCCCGATAGAAGCGAACTGCGGGGGTAATTTATTGAATCTTTAACCGATTTATCTTGGAAATTTATCAAATCGGATTCCCGCATACAAGCGAAAGGGTAATGAGAAATACTTTACAGATTTTGTACGGGAGAAGGTGGGAGGACTTTGCGTGTTCGGACAAGTGTTCTGTGCCTGGGTGGTGGGTTGGAGTATTAATTTGCATTTCACAAACATTCCCGCCCACCGGTTGGTCGATGCAGGAGAGTGCAACTGTGAGGTTCTAAGCTATGGAATCGCCGTACTGCGGGAGATGACCAACCAAGTGCGTTCTGAACGTAATTGATGGGATTTGGCAGGGTGGATCCCTCTCTATTTATGGATCGCATTATGAATCTGCAGTGACCTTTAGAGACGAGTTTTATTTTTGAAATCCAACGCAAAAAAATTACCTTATAAATTACAATTCTTTCCTCCTTTCTCTCTCTAACTATTCCCGATCTATTAACTATTTTGAAGGTTATTTTGTAGCTTATTTTCCTTCCAAACTCGGTTCCCAATTTGAATTAATCAGATGTTGAAAGGTAGTCCACATCTCAGCTTAGGATGGCAACTTCGCATAAGTAATGCTTAAGCAACGAAATAAATGAAATGATATGAAACAATTATTTCTATAAATACTGAAACACAGACTTTTATAAAACATTGATTTGTTATTCACGAAAACACTAAACAAATTAGAAATTTAACATATATTTGATTGGCGCAGCCCATTTTAAAATTAAAAATTGTTTCTTCTAGTTAACCAGGTATTCAATTTCGGGAAAGGGGGACAAAAAACATGAACAATTTAAATTACAAGCCAACTTTTCAAAATTAGGATGAAAAAACTGTTTGAAAATGCTTTTTATACAAGTCCAGTTGATTTGCAGTCAGACCGTTGCAAATATTTTTTGAAGTTTAGGCTAGTACAAATTTCATTAAAAGTTTTTGTCAATGTTGACACGAAAAATCAAGGGACAAAAAAAATTCTCAAAAAACTTCAAAATTTGATAAGAAATTTAAGTGCAATCAGCTAAATTCAATTTTAAATACATTCCCCTGCGTAAAGAATAATTTTTTTCATGTTTGGGTTGATTTAAAAATGATATGAATTTAAGAAAATTTTCGATGTTTAGTATCGCAAAAAGTTTTTTTTTTTCGCTCAAATTTTTTTTTTCGTAAAATCTTACCTTTGTCAAAAATTTATGATTGCAAAACAACTGAATTAGCGTTTAAAAAAACTTTTTGCATTCAAATGTTTAAATTACGGCTTGTTATTTCAATGTTTATTTTTTTTTATTTTAATATTTTGAGACTAAAAAAACATAAAAAAGTTTTAAATTAAAATTACAGGCCACGGATTCAACATTTGAACGAAAAACTGTTGGAAAGTGCACATTTTCAGTTTTGCTATTATAAGATTGCAAAATTTCTAAGTATTAACGAAAAATTTATTTTTGTGAGAAAAAAAATAGTGGTGCTGAATATGTAATTTCATAAAAGCTCAAAATATTTTTTAAACAAGCCCAAACAAGCTAAATTTGATTATCAATGCAGAAAAAAGCGTTTTAAATTGTTTTGATTTGATGAGACTTCTATTTCCATTGAAATTTTCCAGTTTTAAGAAAAAATACGATTTTTGCCCAATGATTTTTCAAACAAATTTCAAAAGAGGTGGGCGACCTAAACTTTGAAAAAAAATTTGCCCTCATTTAATATCATTAGTTTTCAAATAAATCTTAGTGTCGAGGAAAAAAATTTCAAGGACAAAATCAGCAATAGCACGTCAAAATTTAAAAAAAAAACATCAAGGTATTTTTAGGCAAGCCCAAACATGCTAAATTTTCTTTGTCATTATCTGATGTTTTTGCTTGTATAGGTCCAAATAAACCAAATTTTCAGTTTTTTCTTCTTGGGCGGTTTCAAAAACACCCAAAATGCAAAAACTGGGAATTTGGTTTATTGGGCCTTTTAAAAAAACTCCAGATATATGCTAATTATCATCAAGTTCAAGATCTTTGCAAAAAAAATAGCCTGATTTTTGGGATTATTTTTTCAATAAAATGAAATGAAATGAAATGTAATCTTATAAATTTTAAAAACAAAAATCCAAATCTATGTATCTTAGAGTCTTTTTTGTTTGAAAGTCCTACGGGACTATCCATAAACCACGTGGACACTTTTTTGGAACTCTCGAAACCCCCCCCCCCCTTCATGGACAATTGTCCATACAAAAAATATGTTTTGTATGGAGCGTGGACAATTGCCATACCCCCCCCCCCCCCAAACTGTCCACGTGGTTTATGGATGGTCCCTACTTAAAATCGGGTGATTGACTGTGACTATCCTCTCAAAATTGCTATAAAAAATATTAAATAGTCATCAGAACATAGAAAATCTCTTTCAAGAGATATGTTTTACCGAAATTGATGTGAATTAAACTTGCAACTCTTTTTATACCAATTTGAGTTCTTGCAAAAAGAACAGTATATTTTCAAGGATTATAAAATTTTAAAATTGATTATCTTCTCTTTAAAATTTAAAAGTCGGTTTTATCCCATTCACCAGAGTTCCAATCCTCAGAAGGTATTGTTTATTACGTAACGTACTATTTATTTTAAAAAAAAGTGATCAGTTTTGAAAAGTGCAATGTTAAGATTTCGCCTTTTTTGGGATTACTGCTAACAAAAGTTGAATGTTTCCTTTTTAAAGGAGGGAAAACTGATTGGACTTGACAAAACTTATGTTTTCCCTAACGTTTGACTAACGTTCACTGATTGAACTAAATTCAAAACTTAAAGTCAAGGTTCGCACAAAAACAGACAGTTTAAAACATTTATGAATTATTTGAATGAAAGCAACCATTATGTTGGAATATCTCAAAAATGGCAGTTAAACCCTAAAATTTCGAAACAAATATGTTATTCCTTTGATTTTTGCGCAAAGGTAAACAATATTTCAGCCTCAAATTCATTAGCATTACCTATTCAGGTTCAGTAAAGACATTATTTTTCTAATTTTCAATATTACAGAGACAATATTGGCTATGGATAAAGTATAATCAGCAAGAAAATAAATGGAATCTGATGAAAAAAATAAAAATAGAACCCAAACCATTAGAAATAATATTAATTTTCAGGTTATTGAGGTAAGCGACTCATTTCGGAATCACAAAACAAAATGGTCTAATTCCCTAAAGCTTACTTATTTGAACTCTATGCTGCCATTTTTTTCGATGATTTTTATGTTTCCTGTATAACTCTTTTATAATAACAAGCATTTTTCTTGTTACAGTTTTGTTCTGTAGTTTTAAGACTATTTGCAAAACTTTGGTAATTTTCGATTTAGTTTTAGTGTTTTTTACATTTTT
Source organism: Culex pipiens pallens (assembly GCF_016801865.2). Lineage (NCBI taxonomy): Eukaryota > Metazoa > Arthropoda > Insecta > Diptera > Culicidae > Culex > Culex pipiens. Next base: position 44,033,450 of record NC_068939.1, read on the forward strand.
TGTTATATGCACTTAAATAAATAACTTCTAATTCGCAACTCAGTTAGTAAAAAAATACTACATACAAATATATTTTTACATATAAAGATAAGGATATTAGTAAAAAAACACGGCCAAAGTTGATCTCAGAAAAATATTTGTTGAACACATTGAAACAAATAAAATAAACAAACCAAAAATTAAGAAAACGGAGTTCTTATTTTTTAATGCTTTTTGAAGATTCAAAATTGAATGCTAAATTTAAGTCTGGCAATTTTTAAAATCAAAGCCCGATAGTTACAAACTTTGCGCGTGGAAGCAAATTCTTGGCATTAAGAAATGCATTAACTGAATTAAAAGATGTCAACCCTATCACACGTTCAAATCCATCTCTCCAATCAAGCCGAAAGCCACTGACTGGCACTGCTGCCACGACATCTGAGCCTGATTCGATTCACTTCTAATGGCATTCTAGTGCAATCATTGCGCACAAAAAGCAACTGTCCAAATCCACTGCCACTGCAATCGCTGATAGACTGCCACTCTGTGTTTGGTTCATATCGGCAAATCTACAACCACAGCTTGGCTAATATTTGAAAATGGTCTTAAAAAATTTATCAATTCATTTTATTTTCTAAATTTCGACAAAAGTTGAGTTTTTTACAACAAAAAATTATGGAATATTAGAGCACATTAAACCATTCAAAAGTTGCTCCACAAATCAACACCAGTTGGGACGTAAATCGCACACGCACCAGGGATGGGGGTTGCCGATCCACTCAATCGAATGCAAAAGCCTAAAAACCTCCACACACCTCCCCTCCCCCGCGTCAATTGTCAATTTCAGCAATTGCACACCGGGATTGCAACCGCATAAGCACCGGCTAGTTGTACAACGCAGCACACTTTCGGAAATTGTTTGTAATTAATACTAGGGGCTGGGCTCCGGTGACTTATGGCCCGGGACCGAGATCAATCGGTGAAAGCACGCAAATTGCTGTTTGAATGGGTTGGTGGTTTTCATTTGGAGGAGCGGGGAGGTTTTCTGAGTAGGAAGAGAGAGTGAATAAAGAGTAAATTTTGGTTTAATTATTTAAGTTGATTTAATGTTATAAGTTTATTAGTGTTATTTTAACTTTAGGGCAGGACTGATCAACCTCCGGCCTGCGAAGTATATTTTTTTGCCTTTCTTACAAAAGAAAGGTTTAAGGTTTGCTTTTGGAAAAACGCTTTTCTCAGAAATCTTTTAAAAAATCGTGCACGGCGGGGAATTTGAAGATTTTTAGAGGTATTTTTGGACTATTTTACAGATAACACTATCAATTTAAAAGAATTCCGTTTAAAACAAAAAGCCATTCGAAAACATGCGCCATAATCTCCTTGGGCCCAAAATTTGAAACTTTTCCAACATGTATTTCCAGAGATATAGCCCACGGGGATGCTACGGCTGTCATCTGCATACAATGTCACTAGGCTTAGTGATTTTTCACGCTCGAAAATTGCAAATTTCACGGGGACCTCTGTTTCAAAACGCAAAATTTCACGCAAATTTCGCGGAACGTGAAAAATGTTAAAATAACTCTGAAAATTTTGTATTTAAATAGCAAAAACTATTTTTTATGCTTCATTATATAATATTCTTCAATAAACTAAAAAAATCTTCACTAGACTTGAACGTGACACAAAAAAAATTCTCCTAATTTTCAAAAAAAAAAAATAACTTTGTTTATGGATGTGCTTGAAACAAAATGAGGGGCATGCGTATTCTCATTTACTGAACTGCTTTTTTTTTAAATAATAAAGCTAAAAAATTTTGCTGATTTGCTTCTGTTATATCATTTTACATTTTATTGTATTTCATATCAAAGCAAGATTAAACAATCTTGTAAAGCCAAAATGAATAAAATAATTTGAACCTTCTGTGGAGTTTAAAATAGATTTCAAGGTTTTCATCTGACTTTAAAAAAATAAAATCAATAGGCAAAAGTAATATAAGTTGTAACAAAATCGAAATTTTTATTGAAAATGGGAACAGAAAAAAAAAGTTTTTTTTACTTTCACGGGAATCAATCATCCAAAAAACCAAATATCGTTAAAATTAAACAGGACTCAGTAAAAAATCTGATATGTTTTAAAAGGTGGATTCAAAGGCAAACAATTTTCTTCGTTTTATTTTTAATAAAACAAAGCTTGATTATTTTAAGTTCTTTTGAAACCTTTCAAAAAAATAAAAGCGAATGAAAATATTACTAAATTCAGTTAGTCTCTAAAAAACACCTAAAAATTCTAAACAATTCTTCAAATGGTTCATATCAAGCTTTTCAATTAAAAACTTATAAAATTTACTTAAGTAGTCTTCATGCATGAAATATTTTTTGTGCTGCTATTTAAAAAAAAATGATTTGAGAAAATAAATAGATTTCACGAATTTCTCGCCGTTCATAGAATTGTCAAAAATCACTAACCCTCTATTAATAGCGTCATGTGGGGCGAATCGGGACTACAGTCTGAATAAGGAGAGCACGTTTTAGAGTAGTAAAATGATTCAAATTTGTAAATGGTTGTACACAATTTGTTGCTCTGAATATGGTCTACACAGAAAAAAAAACGATTCTCGTAATCGTGAATTAAGTTCACGAATGTGAAAACCACGATTGAATTTATTCATGAGTATGGTGCATTTGCACTATAAACGTGAATATATTCCTTCGTGGTTTTCGCATTCGTGAATTTAATTCACGATTTCGAGATTTGATTTTTTTCAGTGTACCCGAAACCACTCAACAATATTAAAATATTAGACTGCAACATTGCCAAAACAGCTATTCCAATTCACTCCAGATGACGGTAATTAAATCAACTCGCTTATTTTTACAGTAGTTCATAAGATTGTTTTTATTCCTATTTGAATTTGATAAATTATTTTGAGAAAAATCGTTACAGGTTCACGCAAACATAAAATTTCACGGGATTTCACGGAAAAAGCAAAATTTCACGGATTTCACGCTGTCCGCGAAATCGTGAAATTTCACTAACCCTAATGATCTGTAAGTTGATTGGCCAAATAAGAATTTGTGGAAGACATTTCAGAGGATTTGAAAAATACATCTGCTGGGAAGCTTTGCCTGAGACCTGATGCTAAACATATATTGTTGTTGGCGGCATTTTTGGTTTATTTGAGCAGCTACAGGATTTTTTCAAAAAAAAAAAAAAAATAAGATTAATTATATTTTGATATGTGACCCTCTGAAATGTTATTCCCGAAACAGCGCCACCAAACATTTGGTGGCGGCTTCAGCAAGCTACGTCAGTATCACGGGCCTGATATAGCCATATAAAAGCTTTACGTCTTATTTTAACCCTATTTTTTCCTATTAAATTATTAGTTTTATGCAGAATCATATATTGAACATAAAATTCAAACTCTTAGCCCTGTCTTGATCAAAAGATCGACAAGTCGTCAAGTTGAAACATAAACGCCAGCACATTTACGCTTGCGCGTTTTACGCTGCACGTGAGAGTGTTCTTTCTGGCTTCTCATAACAGATCGACAAAGAGCAATATCGATACATATTTTTTAAGTTAATCATAGACTTACATTAAAGACTGAGTACCCTTTTTTCCTAGTAATGTCAATCCAATAAGTTTTTTTCTAAATTCAATATAATTGTATTGAGGCTCATTACGTACCCCTGAAATTGAAAAAAAAATTGCATTCGAGGTTTAGCCTAAAATGGTTCGAAGCTTTAGGTCAAATTCTCATTGAGTGGTATCATTATGTTTCTGAATTGCACGAATTTATTTGTCGAAGTTTCATCATTTAGGCTCTATTTCACCTCTGGTGATATTAAATCGGTTTTTTAATCTTCCAGTAACTGGCTCTTTAGGCCATTCATCAAATATGGAATAAAATAAATTAAAAAAAAAAAAAAATAGCTGTGATCATGCATTTCAATACGGATATTTTTAGCAATCAAATGTTGATAATGTTACGTATTACATGGACTTTGCTTTTGTCGTTTTTAATATAAATATATTTTTACCAGCTTAATTTAAGACGTTGTTTGTAAAATTCTAAATTATTATTTTATTACTTTATATTGAAAAAATATCACATCAGAAAACAAAATTTTCCATTTATTTAAAAAAAAATAAGCTAAATTCAACCTGCTAACAGATTTTAACGCGTTTATTCCAAATTCAATTTTATGTTTGCTTAAAGAACATGATTTAACTAAACATTTTTTTTACATTTTTTGCTCCCTCCTAGGGGCCATTCTCGACTTCAATAAGGGACATGAATTTGAAAAATATTTGAAACGATCAAAGCAAGGTTTCCATAAACATTTTTTGAATGTTATTTTTTTCAGAATTCTTTTTATAATATATATCAGGAAGCTTTATTTTTTTAACACCAAATTCTTTATTTAGAAAATAAAACATTTTTCAAAGGTAAAAATTGTCTTTAAAAATCAGGGAGCAAAACTATGTGCAAAAATTAGTTCATGATAATAAGGTTTTCACTTCAGAAAAATCCGGACCAAAAGGTTCGGCATCCCTGCTTTTAGTAGTCGTTTAAGTTTTCTTTTTTTTCATTATATTTTTCAAAATCAAACTTTTTTCTTACGTTTCCTATGTCAAAAGAATCCATTTTGCATAATTTGTTTTTTTTTCATAAAAGTTTTTAAAGAATTTTGCGGACTAGTCTTACAAAATGATCCGAAAATCTGTTTTAAATTTGAGAAGGGATTCTCTGATTGACATGGTATCTTCGGCAATGTTATGGTTTATAAATAAAAAGAACTTTGCAGAAATAAATAGGTACTCAAAAATCACGATAATAATCACTAAAAGATGAATTCTGGATTTTTTTTAAAATGTTCTAATAAACCAAAATCTTATTTTTTTACTTTTTGTGTGTTTTTGAACAACCCCGACTTTTGACCTGGCGGTTTCAAAATATGTTTTTGGGGGCTAAAAGAGACACCTTCCACGTTTGATTTCAGAATCATGGAAAATCTATAGTTGGAAACATTTATTGAGAAAAAAAATTATAATAATCCAAAACATGATTGAACAAAATATAAAAACCATCTTTGTTTGCCATATTTGATTTGCAACGACATTACAATTTGTTTGATAAAGTGCACTGTTTTTATGTTCTAAACATTTATTAATTTCAGTACAACTGCCATTTTTTGCAATTTAAAAATAATATTTAATAAAAATAAAATTGTGTGTACTGATTTTTCAGCATGATTGTACTCTATTCAATGAGGTTTACCAAGCTGGCTAAATACGTGCTGAAAAAATCTGGTGGTTTTTCTTATCAAACATCATGTGTTAAGTAAATTTTCCGTTCAAAAAAAAATATTGAAAAATTTTACTTCTCGAAAAGTTTAACTTTTCAGCACTGGTATTAAATGGCATAAATTTTCAATTCTGCTATTTTTGGTATAACAAAGTAGGCCCGAGAATGACAGGAAAAGTAAGTAGTTTCATACGGAATTGCAACAAAATAATTGTAAAATTTTGAAATGAAGCACAACATTTAAATATATTTAAAATAAGTGTGTTAACCCTTTGAAAAGGTTCTCATGTTCATTAAATTTTAAACAACTGTTTCCGAGGATTTCAGAACAAAATGCAAAATTTGGTGACGCATTTTTTTTTCTACTTAAACTAAAATTCAAAAAGTGTTTTCTCAACAATTAGCATTGAAAGCAAAAAAAAATTAAATCGAAAAATGAATGAAATTTTCTCTGCTTTTCGAAACTAATTTTGCATTAGGTCTTTTTCATAAATTGCTATAATTGAATAAAATAATGTTTCTGAAAAAAAAACTTTAAAACTCTAATAACCTCAGTCCAGTACACTTTATAAAAAAATAAAAAAATCTTTAATCAAAATTTTACGTCTTACCTAAAAATGTTTTATTTTATTTTGTTTAACATTATTTTCGATATTAAAAAAATAGTTTTGTTTATAAAATTCGTGACTTCAGCGCCATATTTGGTACCAATGCAAAGTCTAGCAAACCTTTAAAACTTATACAAATCTATAAATTGAAATTAAATTGATCAAAAATCAAAGCAAGACTTAGTGATCTTTTTTTATTAAATTGGGAATTGATGAAATTTCGGAATTTATATATGAATGAATCAATATGTTTTAATGTTTCATTGAATTTTTCAAGAGTTATTTAAAAAATTGATTTAAAACAATGGCTCAAAAAACTAAAATAGCAGTTTTCTTTAATACATTTTTAAATCATAAGATGCATGCAATTTCTGTGTGTTTTGATGTCATGTAAGTGAGTGTGTTTGTTTATGAAATGCTTACAATGTTTTTTTTCTAAATTATTTCAAGTCCGCCTACAATTTACAAACTATCCACATTGTTCTACTTTATTCTAGTCTAGTTAGCTTTTGAATAGTTATTTTTACATTTTACCACGGGAAAAAAAACAACTCTCAGTTTCGCCCCCCATTTGAAGGAACATTCTACCGATTGACTGCTCTAACTAGTTTACTGTGCAAAACATTACTTGTTATGCTAACGTGAAACGAAAAGTTTAGAAAGAGAATTAGACAAGCAAGAAAAGAAATTAGAGTTTAAAGAGAGAAAGAGGGTAAAAATCCAACTCGTTTCTAGTAGCACTTCAAACAACTAAAACTTTCAAAAAACAAGTGCGAAATGTTTCAAGCATCGAAATTTCAAACAGTTAAAAAGCCAATTTTGAGTACTTACCGGCACTTACCCTATATTACTGTTACTTTTAGGCAAAAAACGAGGTGAATTTCTCCAAAAGAATAGAAACAAGGCGGACTAAAATGATTCTCCGAGGAATAAAGACAGACCGAGACAGACCAAACAATACAGGGACAGTTCGAAAGAAACGGGTTCCAAAATCAGAACGGAAATGAAAACAAGTGTGTGTTTTGCTTTATAAACTTTTCAAATGTTTTTTTGTTGTCTCTATATTTCATTCACTTTTTCTCTGCGCCACTTTTTTTCTGCTTGTTCTCAATCAATAATAATATAATAATAGTTTTTCTTCTTCTGAATGTTTTTTTTTTTGCGGTTCACTACTCTTAAATAATAGGTTTTTTTCTTGTTTCCTTTTATTGTATAATATCATCAATTTTAATCAATAAGTACTGTATGCATTTTCATTCATTGTTTCCGCTTGTCACTGGGTTGTTTTGCGAAACATTTCACTCCGACTTTTTGAGGGGTCGTGAAATATTTCAAGCGCGTCGTCTTGTTTGTCTCATATTTTTTTGTTGTTTTGTTTTTGTTTTCACTTCTGTCTCGCTTGTTTTATAAAAATATGACTTTTTTGCTTGGTGCAATCGGCCGTTTTGATCGCGTCTTTTTTAAATATATATATATATTGCTCACTACTAAACTTTACTTGTTATGGGTTGTGTGTGTAAGTTTTTTTTCTTCCATTCTCTCATTTGTTGTTGTTGAGTGTTGGTTACCGTTTTTAAAAGTATTAATTGCTGCTTGTCATTAAAACTTGTGTCATGTTTGCATCTCTTTGTGTAATATATTGCTTATTTACAATTGCTCTGCTGTTCGCTAGTGACTAATTGCTTTTTCATTTCATTTTTTTATTAGAGTAAAATGATCAAATCAATGAGTATATGATTCAGTACTGGCTAAAAGTTACGCTTTTCTTAGCTTAGGGGGTTTCAATAATTTAAATAAATAAATAATTTATAAATAGTTGAGTATATGAAACGAACCTTACTAGGAGAGTTTTAAAATTTAAAAGGGAAATAGCGGCTACACTTTTGAAGTTTTATCCTTTTGCTGCCCTTTTTCATTTAGTAAATTTCGCTACGCTTCAAGTTTATTTTGAAAACTACTTGTCAAAATTAGGTAAGGGGATTACAAAAAATGTAAACAATACACTACCACTACTGGACGCAGTCTCCCGGAGGCTGCTCGCTTAACTAGGTTGGGCTAATTTTTGGTTTTCGTTCTACTGTATGGGGCCTTGCTATGTACATTGTTTTTGTTTTTTGCTTGACGTTTCCAGCCGGCGACGCCATTTTGAACCCTAACGATCCTGAGAGAAAGAGAGGGGCGCCTTCACCTTAACTAAATTGAGATCGTTGAAAAGCCTCTCGCGAATCTTTTTTGTTTTGGAAATGTTTACAGACTATACTTTGTTTAAGGTTAGTTTTTTCTTGTTTGACTAGAGCACACTCCGTTTCTTTACAATCGTGTTGCAAATGGCCTTACGTTAGCGAATTGAATTAATTTACTCGAGAAAGGATCTCTGCCCGCGGGAATCTGCCAACACTGGTCCGGCTTAAGGGCAGGTTGGGATCCCGCGGGAGATTTCGTAGTTAACTCTACTGCTGAGAATAGGGGGTAATAATTAACAAGGGTTTGTTTACCGAAAGTTATATAGTGTTTGTAGGTTATGGGTTTTTTGTTTAGTATAGATAAATATATGGGTTTCTGTATGAGGATGGGCTACTAATTGCTCGATTACATAGTGGACTAAAGCTCTCGTATATTTCCCAACGTCTGGATGGATAAATAATTGCGTCATGATGAGAGATTAAATTAGAATTGACTGTCGATGGTCGTCGGGACCCGTTTCCGGGAACCTCCGGAACCATCAGTAGGGATCTCACGCATCCGAAGAAACGAAATGCTCAAATTGACTATACAATGCATTGAAAAAAGCTCATTTTAGCTGACTTGATGCACTTATTTAGCATTAAAAACTAATTCAGTGCAACCAAGCCTTAACTATTGTCGCTTCCCTTCTTCATCGTTTGAGAAAAAATAATGAAATTTTTCATCAAATTTGAATTTTTTAATTGAGTTGTATTGTTGAAGTGATTCTGATTTACCGCGGCAGATTTCCTTGAAATATTTCGTTGGTGTCGAACTGTCAAAAATTGATCGCTGTAAATACCAGTAAATACCATCTTCCACAGATTTGTGTGTAATCATTGTGCTGATTTGGTAGATTTTGACAGTTCGATGTAAATGAAACATTTCAAAAAAATCAAGAAAATCTTTCACGGATCTACCGAAACCAGAGGGCTTTTGTTAATTTGATTTGGTTAACCGCAGTGGATTTTCTTGAAAGATTTCGAACTGTCAAAAATCCACCAAAGCATCTACCACATTGATCGCACAAAAATCTGTGGTAGAAAAGTATCCACCGGTAGATGCTTTGGTGGATTTTTGACAGTTCGAATTATTTCAAGAAAATCCACCGCGGTTAACCAAATCAAATTAACAAAAGCCCTCAGTTTAACAAAATGGTTCAAAAGTTTGACGAAATTTGACTGTGTTGTGTCAGATGTCGAACCAACATGTGTCAATATTTACTGATGAAATGTTTCATCAATCATTCATCAACCATTGAAGAAGGAAAAGCGACTTATTTTATCCAGCTTTTTAAGCAAAAATGGCGTTCGAATGGTGAACGCCAGAAATGTCAAAATCACTCAGTGGTACCAACATTACGGAAAAAGTGTGCAATGACATGACAGCCACATTTTTTTCTAATGATGGTGCTACTGCGCGATTTTGACATTTCTGACGTTCAACATTCGAACGCCATCTTCGCTTAAAAACCTGGATAAAGGCGCTTGAAATATTTCGTTTAACTTATGCGTTCACAATCAGAAAATGAAATATTTCAATCGTCAGAATAAAAACAAACCATTTAGCTCGAAACTTAACCTCTAATTTCCACACTCTGCTCACATTAACCACTCCACCCGTGGGAAAAGGCGGCCGGAAGCCGCAAGTGCGGCCAACCAGCCCCACCAAATCCCCAGGTTCAAATCCTATTGCACGTGTTACCCACATCTCCGCGTCCACATCAGCACGTCGTCGTCGTCGATTGCTTTTTTCTGAAGGGGGTCTTGGAAAGAAATGACGAAAAGAAGAAGGAAGAAGACGAAGGCAAGCGAAGAAAATAAAGAAGATCCTTAAACCTAACCTCAAAACAACTCTCGCTCGCTCACTCACTCACTCAACTCTTTCGAAAAGTGTCAATTTGGGTTGCTTTATCTTGCACTTGATTACCGCCGAGGAAGGACCCCGGCTCTGACACCTGTCAACCCCCGTCGTCGTCGGGGGGTTTGGTGAGAAGATAATTCATTATCCGGGAGGGTCCGGCACCCCACTTGACCAACCAAAATGAAGATGATTGATTTGACAAATTAATTTCCCGCTTTGAAGCTATTTTGAGTGACAGCTGCGTATTTACATGGTTTGGAAAGCGTCCTTTTGGTTTTGCTTGCTTGTTGTTTATAAAATCTAAGGCTACGAGATCTACCATCTCCTCTCTGCTACTGTATATATTTTTTCAGAACTCTGTTTAGTTTGATTACGCGTTGTAAAATTGCAGTTTCCAGTACTCAATCAACATCTAAAGAAGCGTTTTTTTCTTTCTTAATTTGCAGCTTATTCTTTGTTTTGCTTCAAAATGGCGGCGCTGCGCCATTTTCGCAAAATTTAAACCAAAACTGACAGCTGACAGAACCGTCAAGGTGAGATCACTATGTACAGGAAAAAAGAAAACGAGTGAGACAAAGAAGGGGAAAACCTAGAAGAAAGTACAATTGTTTTACTTACGGCCTAATTCGTTGTTTGAGAAACGTTGCTTTTCGTTCAGAACTTTCGTTGCTTGAGTTTTGGGTTTATGTTAGTTTTGTTTTCTAGGTTATAATTCGTTTGTTCGCACCTACCCGTCAGTTGCTGCGCGAACGGATTCGTTGTTTTTGTGACTTTGATGGGTGGTTTTTGAAATATTTCATGACTCTGTTGTTACGTATTGCTTTTGACAGTTCACAGGGTTGCCAGATTGAAGGGTTTGCGTGAAGGTTGAAATTTTACAGCAGCACTTTTCGAGTAGGTCGAAAGTTTACAGCTTACAGACTACAGAACTAGAAGAAGTTTCAAAGTATGAATGAGTTTTATGGGGGGTTTCCTGTTGTTTTCAACGATTCGGCTCCCCGCGGGGAGCTGCGATCGCCTAGGACTAGGTGAAGACTAGATTTTTCAATGTTTTGTTTAACCTTACGCACGCTAAAATTATTATCTCTTTCACTAACTTACGGTTTCTCTCGTCTCGCGTAACCAATATTAACAATATAAGTATTTGCCTTTGCATGTCATTCCTCTTACGCACTAATTGTCCTAAAAAGAGACCCTTAACCTGCCTAGAGCTGCTTACTGGTTTGTTTCTACTATGTTACAGACTTTTTTGTGTTTTTTGTTGTTTTTCGAAAAACCACTGGGGGCAAACAGAACGAGATTGTAACTTTTCCTTTTTGGGTTGTTTACATTTTGATAACGAAAACTTTTGGTTTGTTTTTAAAACATTTTTCCCTCCTGCGACGCCTTTGGCATCACTTCCTAAGGGTGACTAATACTTGAATTTGCTTAAAATTGTGTTTGTTTACCTTAGTTGTTTGGACGTTTTCATGATTTCGTTTAGCTTCAGTTTTGCACCACCACCACACCATCTTGTCTGTGGAAATGTTTCAAACCTCTTTCGTTGAAATGTTTCACCAAATTAACCTGTCAAAAGTGATTTTCTTCCGTGCACTGACCACGGTCCGTGGGGGTGATCGTGAGATAACGATAACTAGCAAACGACACGGGCTACTTAGGCGCCCCTCGTCAGAACAAGGGGCGAAACAGCGGCGATGAATAAATAATTGAATAAATACTAATAAATAGTTCCTGCCCGAGGGGGTCGGGACCAGCATCGCGACGGAACGGACCGGATGGAACGTTCGAAAAGGGAATGATTAATGGGTAAAATTGCTTGTAGGAGGGATTTTTTTGCCTTCCGGAGTTTGTTTGGAGATTTTTGCGGCCGAAACGAACTGGCATCACTGCGCTTTTGACACTTGTTCGCGTCGCGCCATAATGGCGTCGCCATAAAAATCCCACAGCCTACTTCCAAAATTCCACTCCACCCCACCGAAAAACCGTCCCGATAAGACGACGAAAATGAAGACCTGTCACACCGCAGGAGACCTTCTCGTGGCGTGACTCCACTTATCAGTACCCGCTGCCGGTGATATTTATTTCTTCATTTTTTGACTCCCTCCGGTCGGGGACGCCACCGTTGGGGGGTGACATTTCCTGATCCATTGCCACCGATAAGGGCGCTGCTGGCAGGACTAACAAAGTGCCCCCCGTAGTACAAAATACTTTTGTCTTCCTGTGTGTCGACGACATTTGACATTCCAGAGTGGCTCTGATAACCGCGCGCGAGCTCGATAAGGAGTCAAACGTCAGAAGCGGCCGAGGGGTCGCCAGCGGGAACGAACGCAATGTAACGAGTTTGAAGCTTGGTAATTAAGGTTGGTTGGGCGGCCTACTGCTTTGTTCTTTGATTAGCATTTCAGGTGTTTGTGTTAAGTGTGTTTGTTGTTGTTCAATAATAATAATAGTGGTGTTTTACAGCGGGGGACGGGGGCCGTCCGATTTGCGCGTCAGCGCGCTAATTGAAACGTGTCTTTTGACTAATTGAACCGAATTGCTATCAGGGATTGCTTGCTGGGTTGCCTTTTTTAAAACGTTTTTGGATAAAATTGTATAATGCGTTTGTTTTCGTGTAAATACTTGTTTGTTTACAGGTTGGATGTCGCTAGATGCAGTATATGTAAAGGTTTAATGAGGGCGACCTTGACGCGTTTGCTCAGAGTTAATAAGAGTAAATGAAACGGAAACTACTTACAAACGGCACCGCTTTTTGACCGGCAGTTGACTCACCCCTCGGGTGATTACAAGCTGTCAGATTTGACGTTGCCGAGGGGTACTCGAGTCAACTGATTATCGCAGTGCGGTTTCCCCTGCACTCTCTACTAGGAAAGTTTGAGAAAGAAGAACTTCAAAACTACTACCTTAAGCGATTAGGTTAGGGCTTCAGTTTAAAATGATTCGGTACGCCTTGGGGGCGGCCAGCGAGGCGGCCGCATCCACCAGCGGTTACCCGCTGAAGTTGACGTTGATGTGCACCGGATGGCTGGAGGACGCCAGCAGGACGGCCGCCGCGGCCGACGGGTTCGCCATCGTGGTCAGCAGGTTTCCGTTCTTCATCACGAGTATGTTGCTGGTTGCGGCACTCGCACTGGCAGCGGCCGCCGCCAGCGTGGCAAAGTTTTGATTTAAAGCTTCCTCGTTGTTGTTGTGCTCCTTCTTCATGACCAGCTTGTGCGGACTGCCGGTCAGCTCGAGCTTGACGTTGTTATTGTTCTCGATGTCGATGTCCATGCTGTTGTCCGAGCACGACCCGAGCGGACTCATGCACCCGTTCGGGGGCAACACTCCGTCGTCTTTGAAGCAGGCGGACTCCAGGTGCTTGTTGAGGTACGACTTGAGGGCGAACGTCTTGTGACACCGCTGGCACTGGTAGTTCTTGTCGATGGAGTGCGTCTGCATGTGGGCTCGCAGGTTTGACCGGTCGGCGAAGGCCTTGCCGCAGTGGGCACATCCGTACGGTTTCTCGCCGGTGTGTGACCTCAGATGACCTTGCAGCAGCCAAGGTCGCGAGAACAGCTTGCCGCAGACTCCACAGCTGTGCGACAGTTTGTGCGTCAGGACGTGCATCGCCAGTGCCGGCATCGAGACGTACGCCTTCCCGCAGGTCATGCACTTCTTCGCCGACTGCGAGTCCAGACTTCGGTGCGTCTGCTTATGCCGCGACAGATTGCTCGAGGTCGCGTACTGCTTGCCGCACTCCGTGCACGTGTACTTGGCCTTGGTCTCCAGCACCGTCTTCGGATCCGCCACCTTCTTCTTCGACCTGCCGTCACTCACGAAGAACGCCTCGTACGTGTACGCGACCGTCTTGCTAGACCCGCCATCCTCCAGCGTGTTTGTGCTGTTTTTGTTCTCGTTCTGCTCGGGCGAACCCAACGAACTGGGCACCGTATGCTGACCCCGGTCCTCCACCACAACCTGCTGCTGGTGATGGTGCTGCAGCAGCTGATGTGGCGCCGGCGGCGGCAGAAAGGCCGTCGAAGCACTCAAGTCCAGAATCGCGTGCGCCGCATGCAGGTCCTCTTCCGCCGGGATCCGCATCTCGTAGTTCCTCGGCCTGTCGTCCAGCGAGTACGGCCGGTAGATGTCCTTCTTCTTGGGGGGCAACGACAGCGCCGCGCCGGAACTGCTCGTGAAGAGCGACGTCTTCTTTGGCGACTGCGACGGACTCCGATCTTCCTGGGGCGACCGCGGAGGGGACGTTGTTGTCAATTTTTCCATTTCAGGGCTTAGGTACTTAGCGATGGTTGGTGTTTAGGGGTAAGTTTGGGTAAGGGTTTCGCCTTATTTTGTCATATTAGGGCTTGTAGGTTAGGTGGAATGTGTTTGCTGGTAGGATCGGCATAGTTTTCTTTGGGTGGATGGAAGTTGACGTATCCAAAGGTATAGAGGAGAGGTTGAAAGTTAATTTTGAAGTAGTGTAATGTCAATTTTCGGATGGAGCGAGTGTGTGAAGAAGTGTTCCGGAAGGGAGGGGGGTTGGTTGGCGTGATGATTTATAAATTTCATTTAGGATGGATTAATGATAGATATGCTCGTCTTGTATACTGGAAAGAATGAATATTATGGTAGTGTCAAAGATAAGCTTGTGGGTTTGGCGAGGAGGTGACGGAGTAGGGGACATCGTGAAGCTGGAGGATTGCAGGACATCGATATCGTAGAAGATAGTAGAGACGGTTATGGAACAATGAAAGTTTTTGCTGATAGTGTTAAGTCCGCTAGACCGGTTTCTATAGTTAAAGTTCTTGGAGGTTTATCACTGAACGAAGTAGCAGGAGAGTGGATAAGGTGAACTCACTGATGTTATTAATTTGATTTCAAGAAACTGGTTAGACAGAAGGGTTGGGTTTATTAATATTTTATTGTAAACGTTTGTGCCCACGTTGATGCTGGCGCGCGCGTACGGTGCTAGAGCCACGGTAACCCCCAGAATAAAGAGCCCCTCTTAGGAAGAGTCTGGGTCAACTTGGCTCGACATTCATATGTTGGGGTGGAAGATGCGGATAGCGAACGAGACCAGAACATTCGATATCAACATACATAGAAATACTGAATTAAAATTCGTGGAATATGTCTGCCCAACAACGGTAAGCGGACTAAGGGCAATCGTAGATGAGCATATTAATCAACGTACTATGGCATACCGGACGCAGTGAGCAGATGCCTGTCGGACCGAGCTTGAACATTCCAGGCGCTATTCTGTACATAACCGAGAGAGTACAGTTAGTTGCGGTGCAAGTAAAAGACTATGAGTTAAAACCGATAGGCGAGAGGTTCAAGTAACCATTCGAGGTACAGCGTCCTTACAGCGATTTTCTCGGTCATTGAGAGTGACTAGTGTTATTCCCCTGGAACGGGCATTCTTTCGGCGGTGATATGTTGCTACGTTCGTTCAATCGGGAGATAGTTGGAAATGCGAAGCTAATAACGGGTTACCTTGAATGAGGAGTTGGTAGTCTTGTTAGAATGGTATGAGCGGTGAGCATTACCCGGATGGGTTTTGTGTCTGTGTGGCTTAGACTTAACTGTGTAATAGGGCAGTCGGAGAGATTGAGTGACTGTTTCCTTGTGTGGGGGCTTGAGATTGCGGTTCGGGCGATTATGTATTTTACAGGGTTAGGATTGAGGTGGCTATATGGGGGGAGGGGTTACAGGGCCCGGCACTTGGCGGGCGGCAGGACAGGACTCGGATAGTCGATTAGGGGGTGTGTGGGGAGTTTCGTAGTAGACAAGTAAGAGTGTGGTAAGCAATGGGTGGAGAGAAGCTTAGCGTGTTGCTGAGTTTATGACGGTTTGTTTACGGTGTAATCATTGAGTTAGAAGGAGCAGGCGTGGGTGGTTGTGATCGTTGTTTATTTTACAAGGATGGTCTTGGAGTTTTGGTTTGTCAAAGCGTGGAGTTGTTAGAGCTGGGGGTGAGGTGCTCGATTGATGTGTTGGTGTATGGAAGCCCACCGTTGGTACTAGCGGGTGGTGTTCGCTTGGTAGAAATCAGTATGATAGCGTGTAGTTAGTGTAGTTGCTGAGTTGGGTTCACCTACTGCGTAAGTCTGCTTGGCAATTATGTGTAGGTTTGTTATAGTAATTGTTGACGCTGGTGATACGTGAGTATAAGTGATGATGGAGTCAGTAGTTCTCGATGTCCGTGCATGGCTATAGGGTTGGGAGGGAGGGGTGATGTGATAAAGTTGGGGAGGGGGGTGTGAGGGTTACAGCACGAGAATGCAAATAAATTACTTCGAACAACAACAGTGGCAGACAACAGCGGCCAACCTTTTGCGAAGCAACAAGATAGTGAGAGTGGTGGGGTGGGTTGTCCAGAAATTACGGAAATTTTCAAAATTTGAATTTCTCTCAAATTTTGTTGAATGCTGAGTTAAAATCACTTAAATCTGACAGATACTCCATTTACTCATATTTGAGTAGGTTTGGTTTTTGACGAAAAATGAGAGATTTCAAATGTGCGTGTGATGCGTAGTTCCTGAACAACCCTTTCCTTGTAAGTAAAGAAGTTGTAGCAAAAGAAAAGGTTGAGTTTGCCCCCTCATAATGGCGATGCAAATACAAGAATTGGAGTAGAGGAAATGTTTTTCTCCTCATCCAGGCTTGGCGAACCTGTAGCGACCTGATTCCGATGGTGTTCATTTTATGCTGATTTTGGGTTATGGTAAGTTGGCAATAAGTCATGGTGGAATGGCGGTGAACAAGACGGTTTTGTACACTGTATAGGACTCCGATTCTAAAAATTCATTAAAAAATAATAATTTCCGCAACTTCTTATTACCTAAACTTCTGTCTTAAGGAGGTATTAGATTATGACAAAAAAAAACTTTTTTCGTGTTTGACAGTTTACCAAACTCGCAAACAATACAAAATGCATGCACGCTGACATTTCAGCAAACAAATGCAACTGTCAAAAAGTGCGAGTTTGTTTGTTTGTCACACAGTCTAATACCTCCTTTATTGGCCAGACGTAAATTGAAGCACGTACACTGCGTCGATTTTGCTTTACGAATCGTGCCATAAAAAATGTATACCATAAGAAAAGCGACTCGATTTGGTGTTGACAGCAAACACAGTTCAGGTGAGGGGGGAACCCCCGTACCGGAAGTGGGAGTTGAATATCCGCATTCCGCACTCTGCAGTGGCGGGCGTTGGCAAAATGAATGAATTCCGGCCGAGCTGGCCCTGTTTTTTATGCAACACAGTATTTCATAAAAACACATTTATTAGCGCTAGCGAGTGGCTTAAGGAAGTCTAGTTTCAGTTACTTGGTCCACTCTTGCGAGTGTGTTTTTAATGATGAAATTACGGTTTTCTGAAGTGGGGTTAGGTCCTCGTCCTCGGAAGAGAAGCGCTCAACAGGACAAATTGGGGAAAATCCTCAGCCATTGGGGGGGAAATATGTAAATTTTGCATTATCAACCTGCTGCTGCTGAAGGTGGGCTGGTCGTCCGGGGCAGGTCGTCGTCGTTTTCCTGATGGATGTTTTGAATATAAATAGAATAGCTTGGAGAAGGCTGCCGGAGGGGCATTTTAAAGGGGAAGGGGAGAGTATTGTATGAAGGAGGGACCTGTCAGTGGATAAATAAGGATAATATTATCATAATTTGCTGAAAATTGATGGCACGATGGCTTGCTGCAACGGATGGACGCAAAGAAGCTTTTCTGGTTTAAAATTAGGAAAACGATTTCATAAATGACTATGTTGATGTTCACAAGCCCAAAAATGGACTTTCCTAAATCTCTAGAGTAGAGCTCTACTTCAAAAAATGGGTTTGGCAAACCAGAATCTAGATTAAGTAGGTTCTAGAGAGTTTGACTTATTTCGTCACCTCTATTACGGACTTCAATATCCATATAACAAAACTGTTTTTAAGCGGTTTGAAGCTTTTGGGGTAAGTACAAGTGTAAACAGTGAAGTGAATGCTGCTGATGATTCCAGAATGTGATGGTTGGTAAGTAACTCTGTCAATGTCAAACTGTCAATTTGTTAGAATAAGTTTTTTAAAGTTCCATTTAAATTGTAGACTCATATTAGGACTAGGACTAGGATTCTTTTCGTTAAAATTACCAAAAAATCAAGTTAAAGACAGATAAAAGCCCACTAAATCTCAGCCAACTTCGAATCACGTCCGGATCCCCGCGGAGAAGATGATCCTTGGAGTTCGAAATCGACGCAATCATGATATTAATAATTCAATTACTGCAACAACCACCACAGCAGCAGCGACTCCGATATCCAGCTGGGCATGACAACTTCCAAACAACTGGCAAACTTCCCCGGGAAGCCGGCCAGAAGTCTCGCAAGGATTTAATTAAACATCTCCAGCGTTGCCACGACGCCAAATTCGGCGATTCAACTTGTCCGCAAAGTTATTATTGGATGCTTGGAAGTCTCTCTGGGAAAAGTTTCCTCCCTTTCCTGGAAGCAGCAGCTGAGCTCGAAACTTGGCTCTACTGCGCGCCATTAAGATAATAAAAGCACTTGAAGGCTCTTATCACGTAACGCATATTCCAGGGGCCGCTGCGCGCGTACGAGCTGACGATCCGTCATTAAGGTCCCACTCCCTCCCCTCCAACAGTTCAAGGAATCGATAAGGAATCCGAGAGCGCAAAAGTAAGTGTTTATGACCTGCTCAAATTGCATCTAATTCGATCATTACCGACGCTTCGTGACGAACCTGCCTTCCTTCGCCGCCTTGCGGACCAAGTGCGAAAAAACCATAATCTAACTTAACGTCCTCCCACACCAGGACCTTCGGCTTTCTCCCTGAAATGTGATGTTCCGGAGCAGCAGGACACCCACCCTGTCGACGGTCCACACACCAACCAGTAGCTCATCAATCGTTTAGAAGCGATAACGAAATTTATCCTCGTCGTACTCTCATGTCGTCGGGAGTTGGTCTTGAAGAAGCAGGGTTGGGAAAAATCACTGGAATCAGTCGTAACTTTCCCAACCCTGCTGAAACCATCTCTCACAAGCTATTTTTTCCCGCAACTTCCTGTTTCCACATCGGTTTCACGACTTGTCGCTCCTACCTAGCGGAAATTCCTTTATCTTCAGCGCGTTGTTGTTGTCGTCGATTCTCGTACAGCCCATCCATCCGAACCTTGTCTGAATTAATGGGATATTTTCAATGACAATTTGATCCTCATTGAATAATCAACCGCCGAGCCATTTAATAATGGTGAAGTCCTCGTGGCTCGATGACAAACGCAGACAAGCTGGAAAGCTACTCCGGGAAATCGTCTCTTGCGTAACAAGACGGATTCTGGAGAAAAAAGAATCGCGGGGGAGGAACTTGAGAAGGTTTTTGTTGTTGTTGTTGTTATGAAAAAATATTTACAATTGCTTGGAATTTTAAGCGATTCGATATAGAATAATTCTAGAATTCTAACATCTCACTTCAATAACGGACTTCAGTTTTCAAAATAATATATTTTATTTTTGGAAACGATTTAAAGTGCACAAAATTCTTCATCTCAAATACTTTAAGTCCGTATCCGCAGCAAAAAATGTGATGCTGAGGTTGATTGGAGACATTTGAGGTGAGTACGTGTATTTTTGTATTTTACGTGTTTGTAAATGCTGATGACACTTGTTGGTAAGTAAATCTGTCATTTTTCCAAAAATCTTTTCTGGCGACTACCTTAAGTTTAGATCGAATTTTTAATTTGAAGATTTTTTACGAGTGTAAAACTATTGGAAACTATTTTAAAAAGTTCTTATAATAATAAAAATAATAATAATAATAATTTAAATATCAATGTCCAGAAGGTTATTTCGAGGGATATTAGAGCCATTTTCCTAAATGTAAACAGGAATGCTGGTGATCCTGGTTGATTCCATTGTTTGAATTTACAAATATAACATAGAAAACTCTATTAAACTAGTTCCTTTTCGTGTTAATATAATCCTTCCAATCATTTGTTTGATGGTCACTTATTAAATGGTATTTTAGCACGAATATAAAGGTTATTTTTTGTAATTAATTATTATCTACATTTTTTTTAATCTTTCAGCAATCAAGAATATTCCAAAAAGTATTTAATTGTTACAGAAAAGGTAGTATTATTTTAATATGTTAGGCTAGATTTTCCAAACTTTTTACTATTTTTCATTGAAAGGCCAACTTATCACCTTTCATTTGCGAGTAAGACAGTAGAAATCGGTTGAAATGGCGAGGAGTTATGATTTTTCAAAAAAGTGGTTTTTGCGAAAATCGAAGAAAATGGCAATTTTTCAGACCATCCTAACACGGCATAGGTCACCATAATGGCCAAACAAAAAAAATACGGGTCTAATTATTTCGGCCAGGGGACCCCCAGAAAAATTTTGAACTCGATCCGAGCACTTTTATTTTTTTTCATGCTGTTTTCGTGGGGAATTGCTGATGTCTAAATTCGAGTCTTTGAAAATTCATTTTTTTCTAATATTAATCAAATCGTTTCGATTAATTATACATTAAAAGAAATTGGGTGGATTTTTTTATTGATTTAAACAGTTAAAAATTTCTAATTTCCAAATTTTTTTATTCTAGAATGTTTGCATTTCTTAATTATATTTCGAATACAAAAAAAAACAATGAGAACGAGAAGTATTTGGTATTTTTTTATACATTTCGAATGTAATAACAACATATTTTGAAAACACTCAAAATTTTCAAAAAAAAATCGTATTTTTGAAAAAAAATACTTAAAATTTCAGAGTTTACAATATGGGTATCAAACGATCAGGATTTTTTCATACATTTCGAATGTTATAACAACTTTTTTTAAAAAATGATCAAAATTTTCTCAAAACTACGAATTTTCGAAAAAATACTCCAATATTCAGTTTTTTACAATATGGGTATCAAACGATCGGGATTTTTTCATACAGTTCGAATGTGATAACATCATATTTTGAAAACACTCAAAATTTTCACAAAATTACGATTTTTATAAAAAAATCTAAAAATTTCTGTTTTTACAATATGGGTATCAAACGATCAGGATTTTTTCATACATTTCGAATGTAATAACAATTTTTTTTGAAAATACTCAAAATTTTCACAAAACTACGTATTTTTGAAAAATATCTCAAAATGTCTGTTTTCACAATGTGGGTATCAAACGATCGGGATTTTTTCGTACATTTCTAAGGCAATAACATTTTTTTTGGAAAATACTCGAAATTTACACAAAACTACGTAATTTCGAAAAAAATACTCAAAATTTCCGTTTTTGCAACGTGGGTATCTGACGATCGGGATTTTTCAAACATTTCGAATGTAATAACAATATTTTTTGAAAATACTCAAAATTTTCACCAAACTACGTATTTTCGAAAAAAAAATACTCAAAATTTCCGTTTTACAATGATTTTTTGTTTTTTCATTCATTTCGGGATTTTTTCATACATCATCCCGATTCCAAAACACTATAATTTTTTGATGCTTGCATGATTTTTCGTGCGATTAAAGCCAATGTCTCCCATATAGCCAAAATCCCATAAGCTCTGTGCCTCAGTCATGCACGCCTCGGTTTTGCACCCCCCATATGCGGTGCTAAACCGAGGCATGACTGTAAGTTTTTTTTAAATCCTTGAAACTATTGTATTTCATATGCTATAGGACCTTTGAAAAAAAAAACTTCAAATTTAATAGTGCCAAGATCTCAAAATCCAAAAATTTTGACTTGAAAAATTTATGTAATGTTTTTCTAATAAATCAGGGAACAATTCCAAAATTAAAAAATGTATAAATTTAAATGGATTAAAAATGTAAATTCAATTGTAAACTATTTTTGAATAAACAATGGTGTGGAATGATTTTTCAATTTCTGCAAATTTTAATTTTAAAGTTTGAAATAATACATTTTCTTCAATTGCAAAACTGAAATATTGCATAAAACAATTTGTGATATTTTTTTTCAATATGCGTCAATATTATGCTTGAAATTAGAAATTTAGTAATTTTCAAATCAAGCGGCGTTGAACAGAGCCAAGGAACAAAAACATAAAATAGTATTTCTTTTATCTTATTGTATTTGCAATTCAAAAGAAAATAGAAACCTATTTGTTTTCGAATATTTTTATCTCATTCGATTACAATCGATTTTTCTGAATCATTCAGCAATATTTAGATTGTTTTGCCTCACACATTCCATTTTTTTTTGTATTTTCTAAGCGACTTTTGATATTCCGAATATTTTTCATGATTTAAGCAATCATCACCACTATAAAATATTCTGTATTAAATTCAATTCAACGAATTTCAGCACCAAAAGGAATCAGCATGTGCCGGTAGTTGCCTTCTTGAAGCCACTAAAAGGATTTTTGATCTAAATCAATTGTGCTTCAAAATTTATATAATTTTGTGGCACAGTCATTGACGTTCTAGTTGGCAATCATTGATTAATGACGATATCCATAACTTTACAAGGAATGGGATAATCGTTACCAAAAAGGAATCAGCATGTGTAGCACACTATTCAAAACAATTTGTTGAAGGAATTTTGTCAAAATATTGAAAACGACGCAAAATTTATACCTTTGAACGAAGAATCATGGCAATGATGGAAGTCTTCACACTTAGGATACATCTTTAAAAATATCTCTAAATTATCTGTCAAATTGTTAATACAAAAATTGAACAAAAATAAATTTCATAAATCGATGTCTTATTTCCCTTCCCAAGAAAAACAAATATCTTTTCATAACCCAAGCCGCAAAACACGCCTTTCATCCAACTCCATTTCCAATTCAAATTCTTTTCACGCACAATGGAAAACACACAACGAAAAAACCGCCGCATTTCTCGCAACCCAAAAAAAAAAGAAGAAAGAAAACTTGCAGCAAAACACGATATAAATTTTAAACTGCAATAACAGCTTCTTTCTGTCTCAACCCGGCTCGGCCAGCCGGGGAAAGCTTCTTTCCATTCGTTATTTCCACATTTAATTGATAATTCTTTCCGTCCGCTGCAGCAGCCACTCGGCATTTTTCTCGCAATGAAAAGACTTTTCTCTTTGAATGAGTTTTTCTTTGCGTTTTTTTTCTCTCGCTCAAGTTGCTGCGGCCTTCCGCAACAGGCAACAATATTGCCGATTTATCCGAAAACCGCGTCCATTTCTTTTTTTCTTCGCCGCTGTGTTTTTCTTCTCTTAGAGTGTTTCATTTTGCGGGAAAAGGCTTAAAAGTGATTTTCCGAACTTTCACAAAAGAATTTGGGTGGGGAGGGGGGAGGGGAAAGGAAAAACTTGCCCGGCAAAGACGAACGACTGCAAATAAATGATAATTTTATGTTTTTTTTTTTTCTTTTCTCGGGATTTTCGGGGCCATTCATTGGCGATTGGTGTCGTTGGGGGGGAAAAAGTACCGCATTGAGTCAAAGTTGTTCCAAATGATGCATTGGACGCTCGTTTCGCACAATCACAGCAAAACAAGACGTGAAATGAATGAGTTGACGCTGTTGGTTAGTGTGTTTGCTTTTTTTGTGGGAAATTTATTCGTGAAAATGACTTGATGAAGGTTGTCTGCACTTCGATTGCATACATTCAGGCTATTTTTTAAAGTTCGTGATTTCTCCACCTCTATTACGGACTTCAATATCGATATAACAAAAGTGATTTTTAAGCAAACTTTGAAGCATTTGGGGTAAGTACAAGTGTTAGTTTAAAGTGGAAGCAGATGATGCAGTTATTCGTGTACGAGTATCTAATTGCTGGTAAGTAATTCTGTCAATGTCACACTGTCAAAGCTAGTTTATATTTCCATGTTAGTATTTCCTTTAACTTCTTTCTAAAAATAACTCTGCTATATTGATTCACTTAAAAGCATCCACTAAATCCATGAATAAGCCACTTTTCGTCATCTAAAGCCCACATTAAAGCTTGTATTTCCTAGAATAACACCCCTACCCCCTGCTTTCCCAGCCACAATCCCAAAATCTTTGTTCGCCACAAATACATTGTCGCGTTCTCATCTCCAAGGATAACATCGAGCCTCCCTCATGAGAGCAAGCAACAGTAGCAAGAAAAAGCTCCTCGGAAGCTGCCGGGGCGCGCGCAACAATAAACCAATATACCGAAACGAGATTGATTGATTCGTTTTCTTAATGTTTTTTGCGCCACTTTTCCCCCCACAGTCTTGTTGTTTTTGCGCTAGGCACAGTCACAATCTTTCATTTTTTTTGCCCCTGCTATTATCCTTGCTTTGTTCGCGATTTATTCCGCCGAAATGTGTGCGTGTGGAGCGCGCCCGCCATTGTGTTTGCTTATCAGCATCTTTTTCCCGAGAAGAAGAGGGAAAAAAGTGGGGGGATTTTCCTCCCTCTTCGAGAGGAAAAAACTCCCAAAGACGCGGCGCGTCGTCTTGGTGGAAGTCACGATGATGAATTTGATTTTCCCCTCACCCAGAATTTCCCAACAATCTGACTGACTTCCCGAATATCTAATTCGAATTTAGCGATTCATAGCGCGGGGATGATCGAAAAAAAGGACGACTTCGTGGCTGCGCGGCATGATTTGCTGAAATAGATGTGAAGTGACTGTTCTTTGGGAAAAGTTGAACGTGACTAAGAAAAGTCGTTTTATTTTTCTTGAACTCACACTGTTAGGTGATTCAATCAATTAGTCTATTCCAACTGGTTGCTGCTGACGGAACGCGAAAAAAGAATCCTTCGCAACAGTTGAGGTCATTTATCGTTTTCTGGGAAAATTTGGCTGCAAGAAAGAAAGACTGATTCGTTGGAGGATATCAGACTACGGAATGAGTTGGCGTTCAGAGCAAATCAATTGTTTTGTTCGGGAAGATCCGCGCAAGGAGTAATGAACCGAAATATTCGATTTTTCACTTCGATTACGGACTTCAACGTTGGTGTGCCGAAATGAAAACACTCGTGAGCTTGAGTTTCTGGTAAGTACAAATTCGATTTTAACTCTTCAATTACGGACTTCAAATTCAATGGTTCAAAAGAACTACAATGGTCGTTTTGAAAAAGGTAAGTACAAGTGATGTAGCAGAATTGTGAGGATCTTTAATGGTAAGTACATCAGTCAATCTGTCAAATCTTCTGTCAAATAGTTTTAGAGAGTCTTTAGGAAAGTTGTTCCTGCAACAACTTTCCTAAAGTTCGTAACAGAACCCCAACTCAGAACAAACCTCTGGCCAACCCATGTTTGTTCCGGTTTTGGTTACCCCTCCGCCACGTGGAACCTTTCTCTTGTTTACACTCGTTTGCCAACTTCCGCTAGGCTTCGCGTTCCACCACCCAAAGGAAGGAAGCCACGATGATTACCGGCGGCCCCCCCTCAAACAAATGATGGAATAGGTCATAAAACCTCAATGTTTATAATAACGTGGGATAATAAAGCAATTTAAATACGACTGAAAAGTTTCGTGTGTCCTCGTGGGCCCAAAATTTACATGCCCACAAATTCGGCTGAGAGATGGGGGGGAATCGTAAATCTACCTGGTGTGTCCTCCTTGCCCGGTCTCCGACCGGTTCGTTGGTTTTTATTATTATTTGCTTTCCACTGGTGCTCTGCCGGAATTCATTCAAGCGTTTCGAGGAAAACAACTCACTCTCCCCGGTTGCCACCGAGGAGTTTGACAAAATCATAAATAGGCAAGCGCACCTGGTTGGGTGAAAGAAGGTGGGACGCGCGGGACGGGGAAAGCTTTTGCAATTGAAAAACATTCGAAGCTCGCGAAAAAAAAATGCCCGCCTGATTCGGTGCCAACCGGGTAAGAAATTATGGTTCCGACACAGAGATAAACAGCAAAAAGGACAGAGGCGGACAAAAAGTGGGACAGCTAGGGGTGTCTTCAAGGACCAAGTTCGAACGAGACTAAATTTACCCAAGACACAACCAAGTTTAGACAAAACAAGTTTAGCCCTGACACAAACAATTGTAAACGAGACAATTTCAATACCATACAGCACAAAGTTTGGAAAGACAATATCAAGTTAAGACAAAACAAGTTAAGCCAAGAAACAATCAGTTGTAAACGAAACAGTTTCAACAACGACAACTCAAGATTTGTAAAAAGCAACAGCAAGTTTGGATATAAAATACCCAGTTTAGACAAAACAAGTTAAGCCATGACACTATCAGTTATAAACGAGACAATTTTTTCATCACACAAATTCAGATTAGGAAAAGACAACACCAAGGTTGGAAAGACAATACGAAGTTTATCCAAGACACAATCAGTTGTAAGAGACAATTTCAACATCAGACAACTCCAAGCTAGGAAAAGACAACACCAAGTTTAGACAAGACAAGTTTAGCCAAGACACAATCAATTGTAAACGAGACAATTTCAACATCGACAACTCAAGATTTGGAAAAGACAACACCAAGTTTGGAAAGGACACAAATTCATATAAGGAAAAGATAACACCAAGGTTGGAAAGACAAACCAAGTTTAGACAAGACAAGTTTAGCTAAGACACAATCAATTGTAAACGAGACAATTTCAACATCGACAACTCAAGATTTGGAAAAGACAACACCAAGTTTGGAAAGGACACAAATTCAGATAAGAAAAAGATAACATCAAGGTTGGAAAGACAATATCATTTTTAGCCAAGACACAATCATTTGTAGACGAGACAATTTCAACATCAGACAACTCCAGGTTAGGAAAAAATTACACCAAGTTTATACGTGACAAGTTTAGCCAAGACACAATCAGTTGTAAACGAGACAATTCAACATCAGATAACTTCAGGTTAGGAAAAGACAACACCAAGGTTGGAAAGACAACACCAAGTTTGTAAAGATAAAACAAGTTTAGACAAGACAATTTCAGCTAAGACACAATCAATTGTAAACGAGACAATTTCAACATCGACAACTTAAAATTTGGAAAAGACAACACCAAGTTTGGAAAGAACACAAATTCAGATAAGAAAAAGATAACACCAAGGTTGGAAAGACAATACAAAGTTTATCCAAGACACAATCAGTTGTAAACGAGACAATTTCAATATCAGACAACTCCAGGTTAGGAAAAGACAACACCAAGTTTAGACAAGACAAGTTTAGCCAAGACACAATCAGTTGTAGACGAGACAATTTCAACATAAGATAACTCCAGGTTAGGAAAATACAACACCAAGATTGAAAAGACAACACCAAGTTTGGAAAGACAAACCAAGTTTTGACAAGACAAGTTTAGCTAAGACACAATCAATTGTAAAAGAGACAATTTCAACATCGACAACTCAAGATTTTGAAAAGACAACACCAAATTTGGAAAGGACACAAATTCAGATAAGGAAAAGATAACATCAAGGTTGGAAAGACAATACAAAGTTTATCCAAGACACAATCAGTTGTAAACGAGACAATTTCAATATCAGACAACTCCAGGTTAGGAAAAGACAACACCAATTTTAGACAAGACAAGTTTAGCCAAGACACAATCAGTTGTAGACGAGACAATTTCAACATAAGATAACTCCAGGTTAGGAAAATACAACACCAAGATTGAAAAGACAACACCAAGTTTGGAAAGACAACACCAAGTTTGGAAAGACAAATCAAGTTTAGACAGGACAAGTTTAGCTAAGACACAATCAATTGTAAACGAGACAATTTCAACATCGACAACTCAAGATTTGGAAAAGACAAAACCAAGTTTGGAAAGGCAATACCAAGTTTAGACAACACCAAGTTTGCTCAATATCTCAATTTGAACATCCCCACCCAGGTCGCCCAGGCAATTCTAACCTGGTGATGCAATTTAAATCCATAAAGCGAAACCCCCCCCGAAAAAGGCAACGCCAACACAGCGGCAAAGCCGCACCAGGAATTGAATGAGCCATTAAAGCTTGTCCCCCGGAAGAGGTAGAGGTGGGATACGGAAGTGCCCCACCCCCCCCTTCTCTCTCTCTGTACCACCAGCGAGGTGGCAGTCATGAAATAGTTTTGCGGTGAAATTTTGTCGTTAAAATATTTTCGCTTTCATAATTATTATTATTGTTATAACATAATCGTAAATGGCACTGCAGTGGAAGTCGCTCTGTGTGACTGTGTGTGTGAGGAGGGGGGTCATGTCTTTTATGCCTTGTTTGCTGGGGACACGCTCGGGGGTTTGAAGGGGACCGTGATTTGTGTCCTGAAGCAAACAGGTTTGGCCACCGAAAATAGGAGCGGGAGCGCTGTTGCTTTTTATTGTCCTGGTGTGGAGGCAAATTCCGGCCATATCGGAGGACGACGACTGTTTTCAGGTTATTATTAGGATGATGTGTGTGCCTTTTTGCGGAGCAGGGCAAGCTGGGAATTGTCGGGAAGGTTGCGACAAGTTGGAAAAAGGGTAAGCTTTATGAGCGTCATGTTGCGTTGGCGATGTATAAACAAAATTTTCGTTAAAGGTTTGTGTCTTTGCTAATCATCAGCAGATCTTCAAACTTTCGAGTTAAATTCGAAAACTGTCAAATTGCTCCAACCAGGAAATAAAGTCCTAATGATGATGGGACGCTGATGACGACGACGTCGTTGAGAGGCAACCTGGTTTTATGGCACGGTACAGTTATAATTCTTGGGGGGCCGCAAAATCGGAATTTATGGCTTGCCTGACTGGAGCAGCGTGTGGAATGTTTTTCGAGCCGGGTTGGGATTTTCGGTTTTGATTTAAGGGTTGTTTTCTGCCAGGAAGAGGGACGACTTGCTGTTATGTCTTGTCTGTGATTTGAGCGGGAGTGTCATAAGACAAGTAATTGAAAATTCGTATTTATGGCTGCCGGGCTGAAGATAAGGAGATGTTTATTTAGTTTAGTAGAAGGAAATTATTAGGTTTTCTTCTAATGCGGACTTCAACTCATAGTTTCGTAGTTTTCAAAGGAAGCTTTTTATTTCGTCACTTCAAAAACGGACTTCAAAATCATGCTGCCAGAGAAATTTATTAAAATATTTTAACGACTCAAGTGTTCGATCGATTCAAATTAATTTCACATAGATATTTCTAATCATATCCCTAGTACGGACTTCAACGTTAAGTCATCAATACAATTTGTCCTGGATTTTGAAAAAACTCAAGGTAAGCAGGTGTTAGCTGGTCGTCAAGGTAAGTAAGTTAGTGCGATAGCAGAAGAATCTGAAATCTATTAAGTAAGTATATCTGTTGGGTCTGAGGGATCCGATGCTGGTGGATCCCGGTTCCAAGGTAGACGCCAAGGTGGACTGTATTTCCAAGAGGCTGGCCGGGTGAACAGCCCAGTTCCCCAAGCGGAACTGAACGTCTCCCTGCAGGAAGAAACCCCTATCACCAGGGGCCTCCTGCCTGTTGACGGTTTTGGCCAGAAGGAAGTCCCAATGACTTCCTCTTCAAAGGTGGGGGTGCGACAGGGGCAAGATACTCACTCAATCTTCAGGGGTAGACGCTCCGGTTTGAGCGTTGGGCCGACTTGCGCGGCAGAATCAGGGGCAAACTCGTGGACGGTAGGCTCGGCGGGCGGAAAACGGAAACACTTTGCGTTCAAATCACTCCATCTTTAATCACGGTTTTTCTCTTTGGTGGCTATTTACACTGTACACTCTTGTTCCTTTCGTCCACGGTCGCCTTGTTGACCGGAACTGGTGGAACCGCGCTCTTGTCCGTGGTCGCCAAGATGACCAGGACTTCGCCGCGTTCGGCCACGAACGGCGTGTCCTTCTCCGCGAGCTGCTATCGGCGGAGGCGCAGGCCGATTCCGGCTGGATGCGTGATGACGGAGGCTGCGTGATGACGGAGGCTGCGTGATGACGGAGGCTGCTACTGCTGCTAACTACTGCTACCACTGGAATGACTTGCTTCCAGGTTTGTACTGTACTGCTTCGCCGGTATGGAATAATGCTCCAGAAAACTTTATAGATGATGCTAACCGATCACGAGCGCTGACTCCATGCGCACGCGACCAGCTCCGTTTGCGATTGCTAGCATGCGCGCGCAAACGACGGGCGTACGATCGTAAGCGATGGACACGATTGGCGCGCGCAACGTTGTCGTGTTTGACAGCTCACAACGACGCGCAAACACGACGCGCGCGGCTGGACCATAGACTCAATTATGTTAAGACTGTTCTGCGCAGACGGCGCAGACAGAATTTTGAACTTCGGTCCGTGAGGCGGACTGAACATGCTCCCCCCGAGAAGAAGTGCTTTCCGCCGTTTCGGAAGTGCGGTTATCGAGTATTGGTAGTGGAGCGAGTTTGTGAATTGGACGCTTGAAAATTCCCGATTGCGTTTTGACATCTACGACTCTAACCAAACCGTCAGCACCGGGGTAAAGCTTGACGATGCGTCCCATTTTCCAACACTGCGGGGGAAGGTTATCATCTTTGATTAAGACGATAGTATCAGGTCGAACGTTGGGCGACTTCTTCAGCCACTTCCCACGGACTTGCAACTCGGTGACATACTCCTGAGACCAGCGTTTCCAAAAATGCTCCCTGAGCTGCTGGATACGTTGCCAGCGAGACAAGCGGTTTGACGGGATGTCCTCGTATGTCGGCTCGGGAACGGCAATTAACGGACGGTTAATCAGAAAATGACCGGGGGTCAAAACTTCGAAATCTTGCGGGTCAGACGAGTGAGCGAACAAGGGCCTTGAATTGAGAAGAGCTTCGATCTGACACAAGAGGGTGGAGAATTCTGCGATTGTCATAGAAGCGGATTGATATACTTTCTTGAGGACCGATTTGACACTTTTAACACCAGCCTCCCACAACCCTCCGAAATGAGGCGCATGGGGAGGAATCGTTGTCCACGTGATCTCCTTGGTGTGGCAATAATCGAAGATCTTGTCCTGAGCGAAGCGAGCTTGAAACAACAGGTAGAGTTCGTGCAATTCAGACTTGGCGCCAACGAAATTTGTGCCGTTGTCGCTGAAAACATGCTCGGGAATTCCACGGCGGGAAACGAACCGCTGAAATGCACCCAAAAACGCCTCAGTGGAAAGATCTTCAACTGCCTCAAGGTGAATAGCTTTTGTGACCATACAAACGAAAACGCAAATATAACCTTTGACCGGGACGGCGCGCCTTGCACTCTGCTTGATCATAATCGGACCTGCGAAATCGACTCCGACCTTCTGGAACGCAGGGGCAGTATCGACACGGTAAGAAGGCAAATCACCCATTTGTTGACCAATAGTTGAGGGATTAGTCTTGAAACATTGGACACAACTACGCAAAACGTTCCTTACGGTCGACTTAGCATTCAGTAACCAGAACTGCTGTCGCAGTATGGTGATGACAGCCGATGGTCCAACGTGAAGATTTTCACGGTGGACGGCCTCGATCAACGAACGAACCACAGGATTTTTGTTGGGAAGGATCAACTGATGCTTTGTACCATAAGGAAGTTTGGAATGGCGGATACGTCCACCGACTCTTAGAAGATCACCGTCCAGAAACGGTTTCAAGCTGTTCAGACGATGATTAGGTTCATCCGACTGAATGCTTTCGATTTCTCGGGAAAACTCGTGGGCTTGAATCGCCTCCACGATTTTCAGCAAGGCTACTCGCAGCTCACGGATTGTGAGATAGCGAGTGCGAACTCGACCCTCATTGGGCTTGCGGCAGTTCGAAATGAAGCGAAGAACATAACCGACCACTCGTTGAGTTTTGCGAAACGATTCAAACTTTGTAAGCAGAGGGAATTCTTCGTAGACCATGACTGTGCTGACGACAACTTCGGGTTTCAACTCGGGAATTTCGGAATCCGGTAGTTCCGGTGGAACTTCGACACTATAGATGACAGTTCGAAACGGCGCGGAACCATTCCACCAGACGGGATTCCTGACCAGTTCTTCCGCGGACTGTCCGCGTGAGACAATGTCTGCCGGGTTCAGAGACGACGGGATGTACTGCCAAACGAAATTACACGAGAGAATTTCTGCGATGCGATTGCGGACCCACATCTGCAATCTGTCCAGGGGCTTCTTTAACCATGCCAACACAACTTGGCTGTCCGACCAACAGACGATGGACGAAAAGTGATGATCTCCGATCGCATCGAGAACCTTTCGCATCAACCGGGCCAGAAGAAGTGCGGCGAGACCCTCCAATCGAGGGATGGACTCCTCTTTGATGGGAGCGACCTTTGACTTGGATGTTACCAATCTCATTTGGGCTGAACCGTCGGCGAACAACGAACGAATGTAGACGTTTGCTCCATAAGCGACCTTTGAAGCATCAGCGAAACCATGTAACTCAAAACCGACCGCGTTGGTCAGCATCATTTGCCGCGGGATTCGAATCTGGTGAAGAATCGGCAATGATGACAAGAAAGATTTCCAGCGAAGAGTGAGGTATTCATCAAGTTTTTCATCCCACTTGAGCTTCGACTTCCAGAGAGCTTGCATGAGGAGTTTACCAATCAAAATGACAGGGGCGATAAAACCAATTGGATCGTACACTCGGGCGATCGCTGAGAGGACCTTACGTTTGGTCGGATTGTCACAATCGAGGGGTAACTGTGACACGAAAACGAATTCATCGGTGAGGGGATTCCACATAAGACCAAGCGTTTTGATGACTTCGTTGATACCACAATCTCCTAACGACACCAGGGAATCTCTCTTGTCGAGAGGGATCGTGACCATGAGAAGTTCTTCGTTGGAAGACCATTTGTGAAGTTCCATTCCTGCGGACTTGAGAAGCTGAATTAACTGAAACTGCATTTCGAAAGCCTCATCCAGGCTGTTCGAACCAAACAGTGCATCATCGACGTAGACATTTTTCTCGATGACCTTTGCTGCGAGTGGAAATCTGTCCTTTTCGTCGCGGGCCAGCTGTAGAAGTGCTCTGGTGGCGAGAAATGGTGCTGCGGCTGTTCCATACGTCACGGTTGACAACTCCAGAACACGAAGCTGGGCGGAGGGAGACTTCCGCCAGAAGATTCTCTGCAAAGGGGTGTGACGTGGATCGACCAGGATTTGCCGGTACATTTTGGCAATGTCGGCGCTGAGAACGTACTGATGCTTGCGAAACGAAAGAATAATCGACAACAAATCCCGCTGGACTGTTGGACCTACCATCATGACATCGTTAAGAGAACTACCCGAAACTTTCGCGGATGCGTCGAAGACGACTCTGCATTTTGTCGTCGTGTTTGAAGGGCGAAGAACTGCGTGGTGAGGAAGATACCACTTTACCAAATCTGGAGGGTCATCAGACTCTTTGACTTCCCTGCAGTGACCAAGCGACTCGTATTCATCCATGAACTGATCGTACTGAGATTTCAGATCAGGGTAGCGAGAGAGTTTCGATTCTAGCATGAAGAATCTGCGGAGCGCGAGCGAACGTGAGCTGACCAGCTTAGAGACCTCATCCCTAAGTGGCAGTTGAACGACATATCTACCATCATCGTTGCGATAATGCGTAGCCAAGAATTGGGATTCACATTTTTCATCTTCGGAGGTAGGACAGAACTCGGGCGAGACGCTTTCGACTTCCCAAAACTTCTGCAAAATTTGATCGAAAGGTTCCGAGACTGCGTTGAGAGCTTGAAGAGCAAAACCGGCGTGAAGAGGGGACGTTTGAACTTTACCACCAACTAACCATCCAAGCTTTGAATCTTGGAGGCTAGGACCCTCATCGGAGAGTTTCATGAAAGCGGGCTTCATCAAGTCATAGAACCAATCCATACCAATTAACATGTCGATCTTGTCAGGTTTGTTGAAACAGGGATCTGCGAGTAGAATTCCAGGGGGAAGATCCCACGAACTGATGTCAAACGAGGCAGAAGGAATGTGGCTTGTGATCTTGGGAGAGATTAGACAATTAACAGTGAACGAGAAGTCACTGCATCTTGAACGAACGTTAACTGAACCCCGTTGCTTGACTGTAGATCGCACACTACCAATACCCGATATGGGAACACTCACTTCTTCAATGGGCAAATCAAGGGCGGTTGCAAGGGAGCTTGAAATGAAACTTACTTGTGAGCCACAGTCGAGCAGCGCACGGCATGCCTGCGGCCGCTGATCACTGCCCAACACGTCGACGAGAGCGGTGAGAAGCAGAACTTGGGTTGACGGCCGATGTGATGCGCTGGAATGCGCCGATGTCACCGGCGGCGGCTGCTTCGACTCCTCCAGAGCCGAGCGTTGACGAAGGTGTGCTGGAACAGACGGCGATTCCGGCTTCTTCGCTGGTTCTGCTACGGTTGACGACTTCGTGCCCTGGGCGCCTTCGCCGGAATGCAGCGAAGTGTGGTGCTTCCGCTGACATTTGGCGCACAACTTGGTAGACGGACACCTTTTGACTGGGTGACCACTCCTCAAGCAGTTGAAACAGACGTTCCTCTCTTTCACCAGGTTGAACCGTTGACTTACCGAGAGGGCTGTGTACTCCGGGCACTTGAAGGATGGGTGACTCCGCTGGCAGAAGTCACACCGGATGTCTGGTTGCGTAGTAGTCGTCGCTGCGTTGGCCTTGGGATGTCCTTGCTTGTACGCCTTCGGTGGTGCTTGCTTGAACTGGATCTTGGCCGACTCCTCTTGAGCCGAGCTCTCGCATCTCTCGAGCACAGAGACGCGCTCCTTCAGGAAGTTGATTGTTGCTTCGTAGGTTGGTAGCTCGCCTTTCTTCACGGTTGATTCCCAAAGCTTCTTCGTGGTGTCGTCGAGAGCTTGAGCGATGAGGTACACCGCGATCTGCTCCGACAGACCGTCGATCTTTTGGCCGAGGAACTTGAGGTTTTCCACGTTGCTGTCGACACTCTCGACCAATCCTTGAAGTCCGACGTAGCTCTCCTTGGGTAGCTTCTTGATGTCCAACAGTCCGCCGATGTGGAGATAGACCCTACGACGTTTGTTCTCGTACTGTTCGGTGAGAATCTCCCAAGCTCGACCGTAGTTGCCGTCGCTGATAGTTTTGGCGTCTATCTTGCCGGCAGCGTTTCCGATCAACGCGTTCTCCAGGTGGTATAGCTTGATACGGTCGGGCTCGTTGGTCTTGTCTACAACATCTCGAAACATTACCTTGAACTTCTCCCACTGTGCGTAGCTGCCGTCAAACTTGGGAATCGCACGTGGGAGCGACTGTTGGACGACCAGCGGTTGCCGGTTCACAGCTCCTGCTGGTTGCTCTGGAACGGACAGCATCTCGAGCCAGGTTTCGAGAGCTGTTGCAGTTTCATCGTGAAGTGCGTCGAACTGCATGTTGAACTCGTTGTGTTGCTTGCGATCTGCTACTGCTGTCTTCGCCATGATCTGCTGATGAAGGTCTTGGAACTCCTCGTAGACTTTTTCCAACTTCTTCATCATCATGCGAACTTTCGCCAAAGTCAACGCGGGTGCGTCGCCTTCGGCCGGTGCAATCTCCTCCTTCATCCTTGCCACTTTGCCTTCGGCTTGGAGGCGCATGTAGATAAGGAACTCCAACTCCATGGCTTCTTCTTCCGGCTTTCGAGTTTTCTTTGGACCCATTGTTGCACTTTTAGCTCACTGTTGCACTTCACTGTTGTCTTTGTTTGTGTTTTTTTTTGTGTTTTGTGTTGTGTGTATGTGTTGTGTGTATGTGTTTGTGTATGTGTTTGTGTTGTACTAACCCCAAACCCAACCCCACTGACGGTTCCCAAGCCCTTCCCACTTGACGAACCCAAACCCAAACCCACTAACGTTTGTGTTTGTTCACTTTGCTGAGAGCGTTCACTTTGTTTCACTTTTTCAAGATCGTGTTTTCAATTTTCACTTTGTTTTCCACCAAAATCACTTTTCCGTGTTCCGTTTCCGCACTGACCCGCTCTGCCTACCGTTGAGAGGACTTACAACCCTACCGGAATGGAGGTTTTCCGGTTGCAGACCAAATGATCCGGATTTGAAGGACCAAATAATGTTGGGTCTGAGGGATCCGATGCTGGTGGATCCCGGTTCCAAGGTAGACGCCAAGGTGGACTGTATTTCCAAGAGGCTG
The DNA here is from genome assembly GCF_016801865.2 of Culex pipiens pallens. Classification (NCBI taxonomy): domain Eukaryota; kingdom Metazoa; phylum Arthropoda; class Insecta; order Diptera; family Culicidae; genus Culex; species Culex pipiens. Next base: position 44,069,374 of record NC_068939.1, read on the forward strand.
GCCGGGTGAACAGCCCAGTTCCCCAAGCGGAACTGAACGTCTCCCTGCAGGAAGAAACCCCTATCACCAGGGGCCTCCTGCCTGTTGACGGTTTTGGCCAGAAGGAAGTCCCAATGACTTCCTCTTCAAAGGTGGGGGTGCGACAGGGGCAAGATACTCACTCAATCTTCAGGGGTAGACGCTCCGGTTTGAGCGTTGGGCCGACTTGCGCGGCAGAATCAGGGGCAAACTCGTGGACGGTAGGCTCGGCGGGCGGAAAACGGAAACACTTTGCGTTCAAATCACTCCATCTTTAATCACGGTTTTTCTCTTTGGTGGCTATTTACACTGTACACTCTTGTTCCTTTCGTCCACGGTCGCCTTGTTGACCGGAACTGGTGGAACCGCGCTCTTGTCCGTGGTCGCCAAGATGACCAGGACTTCGCCGCGTTCGGCCACGAACGGCGTGTCCTTCTCCGCGAGCTGCTATCGGCGGAGGCGCAGGCCGATTCCGGCTGGATGCGTGATGACGGAGGCTGCGTGATGACGGAGGCTGCGTGATGACGGAGGCTGCTACTGCTGCTAACTACTGCTACCACTGGAATGACTTGCTTCCAGGTTTGTACTGTACTGCTTCGCCGGTATGGAATAATGCTCCAGAAAACTTTATAGATGATGCTAACCGATCACGAGCGCTGACTCCATGCGCACGCGACCAGCTCCGTTTGCGATTGCTAGCATGCGCGCGCAAACGACGGGCGTACGATCGTAAGCGATGGACACGATTGGCGCGCGCAACGTTGTCGTGTTTGACAGCTCACAACGACGCGCAAACACGACGCGCGCGGCTGGACCATAGACTCAATTATGTTAAGACTGTTCTGCGCAGACGGCGCAGACAGAATTTTGAACTTCGGTCCGTGAGGCGGACTGAACAATATCTGTCAATGTAAATTCGACAAATTTCTAGAATTTTTAGAATTCGATTTCATTACAAAGCTTCTGAATCGTAATCTGTTCATCAAAGTAATTCTAAAAATTTATTAAAAAACTTTTTTGTAATAGACACTTCAAGTACGGACTTCAACTTCGTGTTATCTGAGACAATTTCTACAGGATATTGAAAGACTCAAGGTAAGTAAGTGATAGCTGGTGGTCAAGGTAAGTGAGTGTGAAAGCAGATGATCCTGTAACATAGATTTTGGTAAGTATGCTGTCAATGTCAATCTGTCAAAATCGTAAAACTCTCTGAAACCGATTGCATTCCACTGCTCTGAAATGCAATCCGTTCAGCAGAGAATTTCACACATAGTTTACCCCTCGTTATCGACCACAAAATTTTAAACCAAAAAATCTCTACCGAGAAAACATAAAACCATTGTATACAGTATCGTAAATCCAACCATTCCCATGCACTCACTTACGAAGAAAGAGCTAACATAAACTTCTTAGCGCTGAAAGACTTCGGGCTTCAAGCGTAATCCAATAATCAGATCTAGCTGCTCAGTTTTATATCGACAACCATCTCAACCTTCCTTCGAACGTTCCTTCCTCGGTGTAGGTTTTCCCACAAGTGCGCACACACACACTCTGTGGGAAAACTCCTTCAAGATTTGCACTCTACTCTCAAGACGGAAGGTATTGTTGAGCAAGTAGAAGGCACCTCCCACCCCCACTTTTCAGCAGGAAACGAAAGCCGTTGTTATGATGCAATCCAGTGAAGAATGGCTTTCCCATGGCTTTGGCTTACAAATGCTCTGTGTGTGTGTATGTGGGGAAGATCTTTGTGGTTGGCTTCCTCGAAGACGTCGTCGTCGTCGTCTTGCGGTATCACCCCACTCGACATATAGGTGAAATATGACTAGAGTGATGTGGTCCCCACTCTCAGGAAAATCGTGATGCAATTTTCCAGAACAATGCGACTGTCAATTTGAGGGGAACAAGTTCGAGCCGGGACTTGTCCTTAATGAGTTTTGCCCCTCCAAAAGCTGGTCATCTCCTGTTGCGCTAGCAACCTGTGTTGTACGCCGCAGGTGTACAGAATGTGACGACGACCTCTACCACCGAGTGTAGGGAGGGACTAATGGCGCAACCGTTACTGCGTCAAAAAGTTTCGAGGGCAACAGCTTGTTGCAGCAGCAGCAGCTAGCAGTACCGGAGTCCTGTTTTCGCACCCTGTGCGGGGGGGTTGAGGAGGGACGATGTTGTCATAATTGAGTACAAGCGTTGAAGTTGCAGTGTATTAGTCCAGGTGAGTCAGTAGACTGTGAGGGACTTGTTGAAAGTTGTGCTGGAAGTAGTACTTTGTCAACGTGTTTTGGCTGCGATGAGTATGGTTGGTTTAAGGAGAACATGGTTGGTGTCTTTGTTAAAAAAAGACATTAAAAGTCGAATAATTGCTCTCAAATCTCAAATACGGACTTCACGCTTAAAAATATTCGATTTGAATTCAGAAGTGATGTGGCAGTGCGTGGCCGAATGGTTACGCTGTCCGCTTTGTAAGCGGATGATTCTGGGTTCGATTCCCATCTGCTGCAACCTTCCATCGGATGAGGAAGTAAAATGTCGGTCCCGGCCTTGGTTGTTAGGCCGTTAAGTCATTCCAGGTGTAGGAGTTGTCTCCATGCCATAAGTACAAACAACACACCAAACCAAGCCTACTCCGGTGGAATCGCTGGCGGCGGTTGGACTCGCAATCCAAAGGTCGTCAGTTCAAACACTGGGGTGGAAGGTTCCTCGGAGTAAAAAGAGGTTTGGTTGCTCTCCCCATTCAAGCCTTCGGACTCCTAGGTTCGAGCAGAAACTTGCAATAGAGACCACAAAAGACCCGGGGGTCGTTAATGTGGATGGTTTGATTTGATTTTTGATAAATATATATAGTAGAGTGTAACAAAAATGACTTTTTGGCGGGCATTCAAGGGTTTGTTCCGGTGGGCATACTAAGCCCAAATCCAAAATATGAGCTTGATTGGACGTAACAGGAGCTGGCGCTCCGCTCTTCAATTTCAAATGGGATTTAACCCGTAAAAAAAGATTTTTTCAAAAATGTCACTTTTTGAGGCATTTTGGCCACTGAAGCGTTTATTTCCAACATCATTGGCGTGTAGGCCAGATCTTTGCGCATCTTTTAGTATATATAACATTGAAATTTGGAGCACCCTGGAGCTCGGTACAGACCTTCAAAGTTTGGCATTTTTTCGAAAAATCGGCCCAACATAATCAAATGGCGTCTAGGGCGTCGCGAGGCGCGACGCATATCTTTTTTGCCGGGACCGATTTTTCGAAAAAATGCCAAACTTTGAAGGTCTGTACCGAGCTCCAGGGTGCTCCAAATTTCAATGTTATATATACTAAAAGATGCGCAAAGATCTGGCCTACACGCCAATGATGTTGGAAATAAACGCTTCAGTGGCCAAAATGCCTCAAAAAGTGACATTTTTGAAAAAATCTTTTTTTACGGGTTAAATCCCATTTGAAATTGAAGAGCGGAGCGCCAGCTCCTGTTACGTCAAGCTCATATTTTGGATTTGGGCTTAGTATGCCCACCGGAACAAACCCTTGAATGCCCGCCAAAAAGTCATTTTTGTTACATCCTAATATATAGTACAAATGTTCAAGCGTAAGCTAAAGAATCTGTCACTAAAGAGGCTTAAAAAAGCAGGTTGCCTTACACCAGGCCTTCAAATGTGTCTTCTTTTAAGCGGAATAACTCTTATCTTATACAATCTTAATTTGAAGTAAAAATAAGTGAGTTGTGTTAAAAACCGAATACAAAACCGTGACTTCAATTGCGGACATCAATATTGTAGTTCACGTAGCGTTAATTGAAATTAATTCGAGTTTCAAGGGTAAGTACAAGTGTAAAAGTGATTAAATTAGAACCTGTAACAACTCCGGTAAGTACTTCTGTCAATGTCAATCTGTCACAAAACAGCTTAGAAGCAAGCAGATTGCCTACCAATAGGCGCTTAAATCTGCCTACTCTCTAGCGAGTTAAAAACAAAGTGCAAGTGAATTGCGTTTGAAATCTAAAAAATTTAAAACCATGCCTTCTAATACGGACTTCAATATTGAAGTTCACGAAGCATTTATTTGAATCAACTCGAGTTTGAAAGGTAAGTACAAGTGTGACAGTGATTAAATATAAATCTGTAGCAAGTCCGGTAAGTACATCTGTCAAAGTCAATCTGTCATCAAACAGCTTAAAAGCAAGCAGGTTGCCTACCAATAGGCGCTTTACTCTATTTACTTCTAAGCTAGTTGGAAACAAGTGAGTTGTGTTAAACCCAACACTTTTAAACCTGTCTTCAATTACGGACTTCAATACTGGAGTTCACGAAGCGTTCATTGAAATTTAATCGAATATCAGTGGTAAGTACAAGTGTAAAAGTGATTAAATTAGAATCTGTAACAACTCCGGTAGGTACTTCTGTCAATGTCAATCTGTCACAAAACAGCTTAGAAGCAAGCAGATTGCCTACCAAAAGGCGCTTCAATCTGTTTACTTCTAAGCTAGTTGAAAACAAGTCAGTAAAGTTGAAAACCCAAAAATTTCAAAACCTGTCATCAATTACGGACGTCAATATTGAAGTTCACGAAGCGTTCATAGAATTTAACTCGAATTTCAAAGGTAAGTACAAGTGTATAAGTGATTGTAATTAAACCTGTAACAACTCCGGTAAGTACTTCTGTCAATGTCAATCTGTCACCAAAGAGCTTAACAGCAAGCAGATTGCCTACCGATAGGCGCTTTAATCTGCCTACTTCTAAGCGAATTATCTCCAAACCTTCCAGAACCGTTTGGTTACCACCAGACCGTTGTTAAACGATTCCGTCCTGCAATCCTACACGAAAAAATCCCTGTTTGCCCTCTCTAATGTGCCACTGCGCTAGTTTTCCAATCTATACCACACCACCACGTTTATTGCCATCCTTGCCCAAAATTTCCACATGCTGTTGCGCGCAGACCACTTTTTGCGCCATCCTCGAAACATCAGGCTCCGTTTGCTGTTGTTTCTAGCCCCGAACGCGCTATCAACCTCCTATTATTCCAATCCATTCGAGCTCGTTTTTTCCCCATTTTCGGACTGGTTTTTTCGCTCAGCCTGGTGGCACGGCCATTATCATCCTCCTCGCGCGCAACAGACAGGCGGACAATTTCGACCGTGAACCGAAGGAGCTTCTGATGATGATGACGTGCCGCGTGAAATGTTCAATATCTGCCTGGGCGGCCAGCTGGTTGGCACACGAGGCCTCTCTCTCCTCATCAAAAAAGCGCGCCATTGTCAGCGCCCGGAATCGACACAAAAAATCAGGCGAACCTTGCACCGCTTTTGGAGTGGTTCCAAAGTGGCGGGAGGGCTTGCCGGAAGCATGGGGGACGAGGTCGAGTGGGGGAATGTTTCGAATTTATCAATAATGCAGGTTGGCAATTACCTATAACGTTTTGTTTGGAGAGGCTTTTTTTCTGTGTGGGACGACCTCGAAAGAAGCCAACGAATTTATTATGTTTGTCGGTGCTTTTTTGCCAGTCTAAGTTGATTTGTGAGGGTTTGGGAGGTTTGCCAAAGTTTGGGAAAAATCTAAAAATAATTGATAATTTGCAGCAAAAGAATGAGAAAATTATTAAAAGGCTAAAACTGTCAACTCTATTACGGACTTCAATTTCGCAATGGGGGAATTTATTTGCAAAAATAATGAGATTTATTGAAGGTAAGTACCAGTGTGAAAGTATTTATTGAACGCAAGTCACTTCTATTACGGACTTCAATATCGTAGTGTTAAAATTCATTTGTGAGGACAATTCAACGTAATAAGGTAAGTACTAGTGAAAAAGTGTGAATATATGATCCAGCAAAAAAAAAAATCAGGTAAGTATTTCTGTCAATAACTAAGACTTAAGAGGGTATTATTATTACATCAATCGTTTAAACAAGACCAGCCTTTATGAGTTTCGAAGGTTTGTGTCTTGTCTAAACTTTAAACTAAGCTTGATGTCAGTTTAACAATTTTAGTCAACCAGTGTAGTGCCATTTTAAACAACGCCCCTGTTGCACTCTCCGAATCAATATTTATCCTTTCACTTCCACATTTCGGTCAACCTTGCGGTTAGTTTGGCCTCTAACCGTATTGAGAAATAAAATCCAATCGAGTACAGTGGCAAAAAGGGTCCGACCTACGCGAAAACGCGCGCACTGCACCGGTTTTTCCTCCTAGTTTTTTGCCCCCCAACGAAAGGGTCACAAGCCACTTCAAAAAAGGCAATTGCGGTTTTACTCTCATGTAGTACGACCTCTGCCCGGAGGGGGGGACCCCTCTAGCCTTCGGCTCCGGTCTGCTGAACGCGATTTTTACCACCGTGACACATCAATCCTGACCCCGCCCCCCTCCCTCCAAGTTGCCCCCGAATGTAGGCACCAACCAGTGGTCAACGGGACAGCAAAAAACCCCAACCAAACAAGCTCTTCGGAGACAAGCAAAAAGTGTCTACATGAAACCTCTTTTATGTCCGTACCCGGGACAACAAGTAGTAGCAGGTTCTGGCCGCCGGAGGGCAGCACTGGCGGCGACGCCGCTGCTTGTGGTGCCATTTTGGGTTACTTTCTGAAAGTGATCAGAGAAATAATTGCGCCAGCCATGCGAGAAAAGCTCCACGTCCGAGGGGGGTCCAAACGAGGAAGAGGGAGATTCCGGCAGTTTTTCCGGAACAAGTGGCTCGGCGGGTGGTCCGGTTCGCCGGAGCGCTGGTTTTTATTATTTGTCTGTTCAATATCGTTGGCAGAGAGGAAGCAAGAGTTCAAGTGCAGAGCGTTGAGGATCTTCAAGAGATTCTTGAGGGTGAGGGGGGCAGATTTACGCGCTTAATGTCCTGCAATCTCTTTGGTACGAACTCCGTGGGAGGTCGAGACTTGAGCAGAGAGTTGTTCAGCGGAATCTTGTTGAAATACTTTAACTCTGGGTATTTTTGGGTTGCACTTGGGATGAGTTTTCCAGTGTTCAATACTCACAAAATCATAAATTCCATGGAAGTTTGATGCTTACCTGTAAGAAAAGAAGAAAACATAACGTTAGAAATTATTTTTAGTCAATTTTTCACTCAAAAATCCTACTTAAAATCCATCTTTAACTCCCAATTTCCCACCCCTCAACAAGACTCTAAAGAAGAAGCCTCCCAAACTTGCGCCAACTTTCAACTTTCGCCAACTGGTGGTGCAGTTCCTGCGGGTCTCGTCTTTCAACCAGCAGACGCCCACCGTTGTCGTCGCGAGGAGCAATTTATTTCAGCCCTGACGTTGTTCTGCACGTTCGATGGAAGGGACACCCCTCCCGGAACATGCGGGACGACTCCGCAGTGTTCAGGGTGGAAACTTTTTCGGGGGGCACATAGATCGAAACTTGTTCTAAAGAGGGAATTTTGTGAGTGGGGAGCTTAGTGTGGTGCTGATTTTGAGGTTTTGAAGACTTTTGTGCGATTGAATGATGAATTTTGAGGTAATTTTTGAGTGTCGACCTAAAAGGTAGATTAGGATCAAATTAGGATGACCCTCGAAACTAGTCAGAGAACTCGGATTTCTAGGTGCTCAAAATTGTAGATTCTCGAGGTTGTCACAAATTTTCATAATTCGCAATATGGGTATCAAACGATTCGAAATTTTGCATGTATTTTAACTGTTTTAGAGATTTTTTAATGAAATATACTAAAATTTTACAAAATACTGAATAAACAAGCAACCTAAAATCGTCAAGAAAAAAAAATAATGTGAGATGAAGTTTGTTTAGTTAAGCTTGAATATTATATATTTCTAAAATTTAGGAAAACCAACCAAATCATTGGAATTTTCAAGCTTCCTCTTAGTATTTTTTTTTTTGTTTTAATATGGTAAGTTTCAGAGTACAGTCCAGACTCGATAATCCGAAGCCTCGATTATCCGTAGTTTCGATTATCCGAAGTTTCGATTATCCAAAGGTTTGTATGGGACTCCGGATAATCGAATCACGAACAATTTTTTTTTCGTTTTTTTTCTTTTTCGTGTTTTGAACATCAAATTCGAGTTCTGCGACCCCATATTAGTCTAATTTGAATAGTTGATTGCTTATTAAATAAAAAAATGCATTTTTTCAATATTTCGTCACCGCCATGTTGGCCGCCATCTTGGATTAAAAAATGTAAATCACTTCAGCGTAGTTTAGGGATCATACTTAAGCTCGACATTCAAAAATAAGACAGCGAAAAAGATTTTTTTTTCGTGATTCTATTATCCGAATTGATATTTTTCCGAGGCCTTCGGATAATCGAGTCTGGACTGTATAAATACTAAAATTTTCGCACCGTATTTTTTTTAAAGTATTCAAATTTTTACAATTTGCAATATAGGTATCAAATAATTCGAAATTTTGCATGTATTTTCACTGTTTTAGATTTTTTTAAAGAAATACTAAAATATTCACAAAATACCGTATTTCCTCGAAAATACTTAAATTTTCATAATTCTCAATGTGGGTATCCAAAGATTCGAAATTTTGCATGTATTTCAACTGTTTTAGAGATTTTTAAATGAAATACTAAAATTTTCACTAAAAACGTATTTCCTCAAATATAATATGTTTTTTTTTTTTTTTATTTTCAATATGGGTATCAATATTTTAAGAAAATACGGTACCTTGTGAAAATTAAAGTTTTTCTCTTAAAAAAAGATTTTTTTAAGAGATAAAATAGCAAATATGCAGGTAAAATTTTGCTTCGTTTGATACTAATATAGCAAATAAAGAAAATTTGAGTACTTTCAAAAAACTACGGTATTTTGTTAAAATTGCTAAAACAGTTTAAAAATACATGAAAAAATTCGAATCGTTTGTTACCGATACTGCGAGTTACAAAAATTTGAGTATTTTCGATAAAAAATATGTATATTGTGACAATTTGAGTTTTTCATTCTAAAAACTCTAAAACAGAGAAAGTACATGCAAAATTTCGAATCGTTCGATACCCATGTTGCGAATCATAAAAAAATGAGTATTTTAGAGAAAATACGGTATGTGGTGAAAATTTGAGTAATTCATTCAAAAAACTCTAAAACAGTGAAAATGCATGTAAAATTTCGAATTGTTTGATAACCATATTGCAAATTATAAAATTTTGAACACTTTAAAAAAAACAGTATTTTGTGAAAATTTTATTATTTATGCTTTGAAACTTAGGCCGTTGCCGTTTATGTTAAAAATTTTAATGAAAATAAAATTTAAATTAACTGAAAACAATCTAACACGCATTTTTCTGCATTTATAATCATACTTAGCATGTTTGGGCTGGATTTAAAATATTTTGAATTTTTATGAAATTCCAATGTACAGATTTTGTCTTCCTTATTGACAGATACGGACGACATTTAAAATTTATAGCATTTATATGGACATGGTACCCAATTCGAAATTTGTATTCAAAAAGATTACGGTTCTTGAGAATGACGACTTTTTTTGTCGTTTAAATGATGAATTTTGATGAAACTCTTGGTTATCATCCTAAAAAGAAGATGAGGACGACTTTCGAAAAGAGACTAGAACTAGATTTGTGTCCATAAAACGAGGTTAGGACGACATCAGAAAATTATCACATTGACACACAACTCGAAATAAAATCTGGATATTTGGCTTCCCTGACGATAATGTAGATTTTTTTAGTTTGTTTGGCAAATTTTGACGTTTTTCTTGATAGTCGACCTAATCAGTGGATAAGGACGACTTTCAAAACAAGTCTGTTGTTTGATGTTTGATTTTTTTAATTTCAGAATTGTGGATTTGCAATGTTTACCAGGGTTGTCAACCTAATCGACACATTAGGACGACAGTTTAAACTTATACGCTAACAAAGAGGTTCCGGGTCTTGAGTGATCCTTTTATGTTTTAATGACAAATTATGGTGTGTTTCTTGATTGTCGACCTAATGAGTGGATTAGGACGACTCCTTTAAAAATGTCTGATTTTTGGCAAAATCTCGGAATTTAATAATTGTGGATTTAATATGTTTAGATGGGTTGTCGACCTCATTGACATAATAGAACGACTTTTAAAAAAAAATATTAAAATAGTATCAAAGGGGCCGACCCAGACTAAGGTCAAGACTTGGACTTGAACATTTTCTTCTGAGTATGATTTGAAAGCTTGTAGATGTTTGTTTACGTTTGATAACAAATTTTTATGTTCTTCTTAATTTTTGACCTAATTAGTTTATTAGGACGACTTTCAAAACAAGTCTGTATACCTGATCAAATTTCGAATTATTGAGAATTTCAGTTTGAGGACTCTCAAAATTCACCATGATGGTGAAGCCTAATTTTTTTACATTTCAAGCTTATTTGCAGTAGGTCGACCCAATCAGCAGATTAGGACGACAATTGAAATCAAGTCGTATTGAACGGCAAAGAAGCGAATTTCCTCAAAATTTAGAAATTCGTCCCCTAAAGATCACCCTAACTTCACCACAGCATCCTCGCAAGTAGCTTCCCCGAACTCCCGAGACGCCATGCATCTTTCCACACTCGAGCGAAAACGAAAATTAAATTGAAATCCATATATATTCGCACTGAAATGCGTCTCATTTATATCAGCAGAAGACCCTGCCTGGGCCCTTGGCCGTTAAGAGGCAAGCGAAACTTTCAACCGGTGACAGGCGCTTCACAGGACGACGACGACTTTTGCAGAATTTATGACCGTCCCAGCGTCAACGGTTCGTCTTATCGCGCGCTCTTGTCCACCGGACTCCCAGATTTTCGGTCCTTTTACGACCGGCAAGTCGTCCCTTCTTCAGAGACGCGCTTAATTTATCGATTTTGAATATCTGCTGGGGAAGAACTCGGCGCCGTTCTGAGAGGGCGAGCTTTCTTGAGTTTTTTTTTTCTTCTATTTCCTCGAGGGTTCGATCGATTGAGCGAAGGCAAATTGACTTTTCGTTTCGTTTTTGGGGGGTTTCCTGGGCCTGTGAAGAGTTCAACGGGCAGAGAAGTCTATTCCAGCGAGCGATGGCTTGATCAAAGGGTTGGGTTGCCTGAATTGACAGTAAATTTGATAATCTGTGCCGGAGCTTGGAGCTGAAAAGGCTCCAGCTCAAATGGTAAACATGTGGAGTGCAGTGTATGTAAAAATGGTGTCTTGAAACGGGAGATTTAGCGGAAAAGTGCTTTGAAGAGGGTTGAATGGAAATTTGGAACTTGATCAGAATCTTAGGACGATTCGGTAGTTTTGCTTTCAAATAACTTCAAATGAAAAAAATGTTCAAAGATCTAATCTTAAAATTTGCTTGTCGAAAAGATAAAACATTCAATCTCAGAATCAACTTAAAAATTGACTAGATCGATTCGTATGATGAGTTGTACACGCAATTAGGACGACTCAACAATCAAAAGAGTTTTTTGAGTGTTTCATTTCAAATGAAACATGTTTTTAAACTTCAAAACTGAAACGTCTTTAAGAGAAATGTAGGTGTTTTTCAATAGAATCAGGAGCAATTCTCTACCAAAACCGTAAATGTATTTTATTTGTATTTTTTTATTTGGCTCAAACTTTGTGGGGGCCTTCCCTATGACCAAATAAGCTATTTTGTGTCATTGGTTCACCCATACAAGTCTCCATACAATTTTGGCTACTGTCCATACAAAAATGGTATGTAAATCAAAAGTTTCCAGAAGTTTTTATTACTTGCCAGTCTGCCAATTAATTACACAAATTACTAGTCCAAATTGATTAATTACATTAATTACTTTATTTCTTTTCACTTTGATGATTATTAAATATTATTAAATAACCTTAAATATTTATTTCTACGGTTCTAAACTATAATATTTATAAATAGCTCATTCAATAGCTCTTTCAAAAATAAAACTTAATACAATAAAATAAAATACCCAATATCAAACAAAGGACAGGCAGTATTGTTTTGTTCAAAATCTTAAATCATGCTTTTTTATCTTTTTATCTTTTTGTGCCAATCTGAATATTGAGAATTTTGCGTATATTTTTTATTTAAATATTTCACAAAAGTTTCATGTTTACACAGTGAAAATTTCCTCCCACTAGAGGGTGCTGACTCTAGGTCAGTTTATTGCAAGTCGAATGCCATTGAAATATCAAAGTTGTTTGAAAAAAGGCGATGATTTTCGAGACAAACATAAACTTTTAAAAATAATTGCAGCGGATAATTCGAACATTGGTTTGACATTGTTTCGTTTGTTTTTTTTGCCAAGCATATTAAAAAACCGTTACCAAAAATACGGATAATGTGTAATTTGTCATTTATATTGGATTTAATTTCGCCATTTGAATATTAGTCAGTTCTAATTTCACTGAGTTTGATTTTTAACATTGAAACATTTGTCCCAGAAATATTTGGAAATTTTCAGTTAAATAGTTCAGCTCTTAAAATAGAGATAATTACAGAACTGTCAATTTCTGTGGATTATAAAAAAAATATATAAAAAAAACTTATTGTTATTTTCATTGATTTTTAAATGGCAATCACTTGAAAATTATGCTTTATCAATGATAATTAGGTAAATTTTGGTTTTTAAATATTTGATCCACATAAACTTCGAATAATTTTGACATCCTATTAGTAGTAAAAGCATCAAAAAACCAACTCGAATGAAGTTTTTGAAAAAAAAATCTATTTCTCGGCTTTTTTTAATAAGTTCTGTAAACATTTGAAAGACAACAGCTTATAGGTCCTTTAAAAAAAAACTCTGGATTTTTACAATTATTTAATAAAAATGAATAGATTTTGAATTCATAAAACATTTTTCACTGGGTAATATACCATGGCGTTGCTTTTTGGTGTTAGTCAGCTTCGCTAAACAACAAGTTGAAAATTAATTTTATGAAAGTTTTAGGAACTATAGTGAATAAGGCCTTCTACATACAGATCCAGTCTTTTTTAAATCTTTGTATGATACTCTTGTTTTAAATAAAAAATAAATAAGGTTATAATAGATTATATATAAAAATCAAAAAGCTATTCAAACAGCTGTAACTTTTGAGTGAATTTTCTGATCAATTTGGTGTCTTAGGCAAATTGTAGGTATTGTTGAGGACTATTAAGAAAAAATAGGTACACGGAAAAAAAATTTGCAGATTTTTTAATCAACTTTTTTTCACTAAAACTCAATTTCCCAAAATACGTATGTTTTTAATTTCGAGATTTTATAATATGTTTTAGGGGACAAAAATCTGCAACTTTTGAGCCATAGAGAAACATGATCAAAAAATTTGCCGCCAGCTATGAATTTTTGAAAAAAAGTGATTTTTGGAAAAAAACGAAATCTCATGCAAAAACAAGTTTACATTATTTTTTAATGCAAAATTGAATTTGCAATCGAAAACTACACTACAGATTTTATGATAAAGTGCTCCGTTTTCAAGATATAGCCACCGAAAGTTTGATTTTGGCGAAATATTTGAAGTTTTTCGATTTTTAAAAACAGTGACCATGAGTGACCATTTCTAAAAAAATTTTTTTTTGAAAAATTCAGAAAATTTTCTATAAAATTTTCTAAGAGACAATTTTATAGAAAATTGGACCTCGGGTTGCTGAGATAGAGCCGCTTTAAGAAAAAGAAACACGAAAATTGATGTTTTCTAAGTCTCACCCAAACAACTCACCATTTTGTAATGTCGATATCTCAGCAACAGGTCCGATTTTCAATGTTAAAATATGAAACATTCGTGAAATTTTCCGATCTTTTCGAAAAAAATATTTTGTAAATTTTTAAGTCGAGACTAACATTTTAAAGGGGCCAAACATTGAATACTACGTCCATTTGAAAAGCTATTCTTGATTTATTTTTTTTTCAAAATATTTTTTTCGAATAGATCGGAAAATTTTACGAATGTTTCATATTTTAACATTGAGATCGGACCATTGGTTGCTGAGATATCGACATTGGAAAATGGTGTGTTGTTTTGGTGAGACTTGGAAAACTTCAATTTTCGTGTTTCTTTTTCTTAAAGCGGCTGGATCTCAGCAACCCTATATCTTGAAAACGGAGCACTTTATCATAAAATCTGTAGAGTAGTTTTCGATTGCAAATTCAATTTTGCATTAAAAAATAACTTCAAATTTGTTTTTGCACAAAATTTCAATTTTTTTCAAAAATCACTATTTTTCAAAAATTCATAACTCGGCAGCAGATTTTTGGACCATGTTTCTCTAGGGCTCAAAAGTTGTGGATTTTTGTCCCCTAAAACATATAAAAAAATATCGAAAATCAAAAAATACATATTTTGGGAAATTAGTTAAAAAAAAAGTTGATTAAAAAATCTGCATTTTTTTTTTCCGTGTACTTATTTTTTTCTCAATAGTCCTCAACTTTGCCGAAGTTACCAAATTGATCAGAAAATTCACGCAAAAGTTACAGCTGTTTGAATATTTACATACCATTTTTGTATGGACAGCAGCCAAAATTGTATGGAGACTTGTATGGGTGAACCAATGACACAAAAAATACAAAAAAAAATACAAAAAATTAAAATGGTCAAAATCGGCTGATTTCGCAGAGAGCTGCTCTCAGAAGATATCAAGTTGTCGACATAATTCATTTCAACATCTACAAACTTATTCAAGCCAAAAAAAAAGTGATGCTTCCCTTCTGCTCAAACCACCCTGAAACACTCCACTTTGCTCCTAATAAATTCTAAAGAACCCACAACCCCCTTCAAAACTGTGCCAAAAAATTACGCCACACAAGCCTGTTGTCGTCCTAGAAAAAGGACGACATCTTCTTCTTCGTGCCACCACAGCAGCAGTGGCAGTTTGTTTGCCTTTTAATATGTTTGTTATTGCGCCAAACTTGAGCTGGCGCGCTTTTCACTCAATATTTTAGCCCTTTTTTTCCAGAAAAGGTGGTCTGCACACTGATTTTCAGGTCCAGCCTGCACAAAAACCGGCCATGTCGTACTAGCTGCTGCAACGAGGTCTCTTTTTTTTTGGCTTCGGTTCAATTTTATTGAATTGTATTTTGATTAACAAGGATTTTGCCGCAGTCTGGTTTTGTGAAAGTGTGTGTGTGTGTGTGTGTGTGTGAATGCATCTGTCACGAGAGCTTTTCCGACTGGGGTAAAAAATCTCACTGTTTATGCGCTCGAGTGGTTTGAAAAATTGGTGACAATAACGTAAAACGGTTCGTTGGACGGTTTTTTCGCAAGGAAACATGCGACTTTCTCTGTTGTTGCGGTTTTTTTCCGGGCAGATTTGTGCACAGGAAGGGGAAAATGTGTATTAGATCGATTTTGGAAGAGGCTCAACTTTTCTGGGGTGACAAAATGGAATTGGATTGCATTCCGAAGGAGGTCGGACTTTGTCGTAAACAAATCGTGTGATTAATGGGCAAATTTGGAAATT
The DNA here is from genome assembly GCF_016801865.2 of Culex pipiens pallens. Classification (NCBI taxonomy): domain Eukaryota; kingdom Metazoa; phylum Arthropoda; class Insecta; order Diptera; family Culicidae; genus Culex; species Culex pipiens. The sequence continues at coordinate 44,084,738 of NC_068939.1, forward strand.
GGATGGAAATGTGAAATCGACCGTGAATTATGGCTTGGAAAATTTATGATTTAAATTGGATTTAAAAAAAGAAGCTCGTTTCGAGCATTTAAAGCAGCCTCGTTAGGGGCAAATATTTTCACCCCAAACAGAAAAAAGACAGCAAAATCAACAGTGTCGAAAAAACAACAAAACCAAACCACAGTCCGCGTCGTTCCGGGCAAAAACAAAATTCCCACTAATTCGACCGCCGTCGGGTTCCGTTTCATGTTGTTTTTTCGCGCGCGCCAAACGATTTCTTTCCACCTCCAACTCCCCAAAAAAAAAGAGCGGCATTACTCCATTTTCCTTTTTTCCTGGCGCCTCATTTCCCTCCCATTCTAGACTGACTGAGAGAGAGCCCAACAAAAAAAAGTAAATACATTCGAAAGACTGCGCCGCTGCTGATTGCTAATGAATGGTAATTTACGCTGACTACGCGCGAAATCCACCCCCACGTCCACCTTAACCACACAGCCGAATTTCCCTACCGAAAATAATCATCAAAGTGCGAGCGCCACCCCCCCGGAATGGCCCGAGGACGTCTCGGAACCTGGTTCAAGAACCGTTGCGTTGAAAGTTTGAATTTCTAGAAGAAAATCCAATTTTAAGCCTGAAAGTAGACTTTTCGTTGCGATTTGTAAGGCGAATGCGCCTAAAGTTATACCATTTTGTATGAAAATTTTAAAATTCAAGTCAGCACCACCTGACGGTCATTTTTTTTTTTTTTCAAACGGAAACTGTTGCTCAAATTTTGGGCCCCTTCCGCGAGAGGTCCCTGACATCAGCCCCACCACGCGTCCGCTGGGAAAAGGTGTGAAGGTTCGGCGTCCTTTTTGCCGTTCAAATGCTGCTTCGGGGCATGGAAGCACGCATCGATTGCTTCCGTGTTATTTGCGGAAGGTTGAACCTGTGTTTTTTTTTTGTGCTGGTTCGCGGCTAAAGCCGGCAAATTATGGCTTTGGTAGTCCTGCTGGGAAGGTGTGGAAGAGCAAGGACGTTGTGATTTTAGAAGGTAAGGTGGATTTTCAGAAAAGATTCAATTTAACCATTTTTTTCATTTTTTCTAATTTGTGTTCAATTTTTCAGATTAGAATTCACAGTTAGCGAGCATGTTTTATGTTTTCCCAAAAGCCGCTCTGAAGGAAAAAAATCACCTTACCTTCTATAGTCAAAATACGTTGACGAATTTACCTTATGGCTAGCGAGAGCAAGGGGTGGTGGCGTTTAATCAACCCTGGGGAGAGTTTGTTGAATCCCGGAAGGATTTGGGATCCCGCAGGGAATAATTAAGATTTGATTATTTTCTGGCTGTAAATTGGATGGGCTTGAAATGAAGCCATTTTTGTTTATTAATTTAAGATTAGCTGAAAAGAAAATGCTGACAAAATAAATCATTTTTTGCCTTCCTCACTGAGGTAAGGCTATACTGCCCATGTTCGCATAAATGTCCCATATGCAAAAACAGCAAACTGAGAAAAACGCATTTGAAGTTTGTCCCACACATAAGGTTACGTGTTAAGTTTTCGTGAAAAAACTGGATTTCCTCCTGATTTCTAGAACAAAGTATTGGATGTTATATGCTTTTCTGAAAGATATCACGATTTTGAACAAAACTGCAAAAACGATGAAAATGCATATGGGACATTTATGCGATCAGGGGCAGTATAATCCTGCTCGAAAAATTAACTTTTGAAAAACAGCTCGTAGACCTATATTCATGTATACCTATCGACTCAGAATCGAAAACTGAACAAATGTCTGTGTGTGTGTGTGTATGTGTGTGTGTATGTGTGTGCGTATTCCCCTTGGTGCTCAAAATTCTTGCCAAGTTTTCTCGGCACTGGCTAATCCGATTTGAGTCAAATAAGTTGCATTCGATCCGGTTTGGTGCCCCATACTGCACTATTGAATTGTTTGAAGATCCGATAAGCAGTTCAAAAGTTACGTATAAAAAAGTGTCAGAGTTGCGAATCGGATCTCACATAAATGCATGTAAACTATGTCCAGACCAATCACCCGACCCATCGTTTGATAGGTTATCAAAAGACCTTTCCAACGAGTCCAAAACATTGAAGATCTGGCAACCCTGTCTCAAGTTATGACCACTTAAGTGATATTTATGTACTTTTTTTGATGCCGGATCTCACTTAAATGTATGTAAACAATGTCCGGATCCATTATCCAACCCATCGTTGGATAGGTCATCAAAAGACCTTTCCAATGAGTTCAACACATTGAAGATCTGACAACGCTCAGTCTCAAGTTATGACCGCTTAAGTGACATTTGTGTATTTCTTTATTGAGAAACAAGCCTTACCTGACAAACTTCGTTCTGCCTTTTTCGTTTGTTGACGTTTTTGACTTTTTTGCTTATTCAGCCTCCTGTGATCAAAACTTGATTTTAACCTTTCCCATACAATCTGCAAATTTTCCGGAATCGGTTCCCGAGTGGCCAAAGTTGTAATTTTTTGGCGTAAGAACCTTCCTTGGACTCTCGAACTTACCATACGAACCCAACGCAACAAAAAGCACCTCAATCGGAGGTTCCGTGTTGAATTGATTCGCGTTCGAACAAAACCGTCGAAATTTTGTATATATATAGAAAAAGATAGAATTTGTGTCCAAACCCATCATATCACCAAATGTTGGTAAAAAGTGAGGAAGGCAACAACTACATAGGTGGATTAAGTTAGTTTTTTTTACATTATGATTTAACTTAGTTTATGTCTCTCGACTCTGGTCGGGGTCGAGGGGGGGAGGGGGGCAAAAAAATAAAAAAAATAAAATAAAAATTTAAATGACAAGCCATGGTCTCAACATTTGAATGAAAAAAGTATTTGAAAGTGCATTTTACATCTGCCCAGTTTTCCAAATATTCAAGTATTGAAGAGTTTTTTTTTCGCCGAAAAAAAACATGTTGCGGCAAGGGCAATTCAGTGAGAAACTCTGGGAGTAACTCGGAGTAACTCTGAGTTTCTCAGATTCTTCCCGAGTTTTTCAATTCCCACCCGATTGTCGATACCTTGGTATATGCAACCATGACAATGTTGTTTGTTTATGTTTTTTCGCAAATGTGAAATGCCATGCTTCGTACAAGGAAAATTTCAACACAAATCCGAACCACGCCCGGAACAGCCTGACCAACTGCGGCATCCGGCAGCCCGAGTATGGTGACCGGAAGATTCATTACAGTTTCCGGATCTGGAGGAAGGTAGGTTAATCGAAGTGCTTAATTAGTCTAGCTTTCTTAAACCCGCGATCTTCTCCCAGGTGGCATTGCAACGTACCGCGCAGCGATCGTCCAGAATCAACATCTCAAAATGAACGCGGCCAAGCAGGCGCTCGAAAACTCCAAGGATTTGTTCCCGCAGTGGGATCACCCAAAGTGCGTCTTTGTGCAGAGATTAAAGCGGCAAAAGGTGAGGACCGATGACCGGTCCGCCACTATCGACGCGATTCTTAGGACCTGGGCACGGACCCGTACCGGAAGCGACGCCGCAAGGTGATGACGGATTCGCCCCAACTGTCCAAACAGTCCCAGGTCAAGAGCGAAAGTGAAAGTGACGACTCGGAGAGGGAGCGAAGGCGACGGCGCGGCAAAAAGAAGGAAACTCCTAAAGAGACAAGAGTTGTTTCGCTGGTTGAGCAGTACGAAGATCTTCTTTCTCGTCGGAGCTGGAATCCGGAGAGATTGAGTAGTTTTTCTCAAAAAATAAAGATTCTGGACAGTTACATACTAATTATGAACTTGGAAAACAGTGTATTGTAAACTAGAATAAAAAGCCACTTCGTTCCCCAAAATGACACAATGAGCGTCGGCGTGGTTCCACTTGATCTTGATGCTTTTTTCAGCCAACTCCTGGTCAAACGGGTCCAAATACTCAAAGTCGACCTGGTTCTTAACGGGCTTCCCCGTCGACAGGTTCCACGCGTTCCGCTTCCAGCCGGGCAGCCACTTGGTGATGGAATTTACCAAAAACTTGGAATCTGTGTTCACGGTCAGTCTTTTGATGCCCTGCTGCTTGGTCAATCGAATCGCTAGCGCAGCCGCCAGAAACTCTCCGCAATTGTTGGTCGCTCGTCCACTGACCGCGTTCAGCGCGTGTCCCTCGCCAAAGTATACCCCCAGCCTGGCACAGGCCGCCGCCGTCCCATTACCCTCCCAGGAACCATCCGTGTAAACGTACACGAAACCATCCTCGTCCTGATGAAAGTTATAAATGCCGTACTTTTCCAGCTCCGTCATCGGCTTCACGCCGCTGTCCAGCTTATTCCCCTTCTCCCTGTCCCCGATCCCGACCCCCGCAGCTCATCCAGCTCCCGCTTCAACCCCTCGATCAAGCGGCGTTGATCTCTTCGTAATTGTCAATCAGAACCCGCTCGCAATCCACCGGCTAAACCACGAATTAGCCCCCGCCGACGACGAGTTACTTCTGCTGTCGGAAGCAGACCCGGAACCGATCCGCTGCCGTGCTTCCGAACAAACGCGTCCGCCTGCTGACGGGAGGGAAACTTTTTAAACTTGGCCCCCATAAATCCGGTCACTTGCTGTTGGCATTTGTTTTTCAAAACAAACAAACCTTAGCAACAGCACTTGACAATTTTTTAAACACAAGGTTGATCTATGTAGGTGGGAATGGTGAAAAGCAACCGGAGTAACTCGGAGGAACATTGAGAAACTCTCGTTACTCTGGGCAAAATTGAGGAACTCTTTTGCTCACTGAAATGCCCTTGTGTTGCGGTCCTGTACATTAGAATTCCACAAAAATCCAAAATGTTTTTTATCGATTCTAGACGTGCTAAATATGATTTTAAGCGCAGGAAAATGCATTTTTCATTGTTTTCAGTTGGTTAGACTTCTATTTCCTTAAAAATTTTGAAGTTTTTTGAAAAAAATATTTTTTTTTGCTCTCTGATTTTTCGAGCCGATTTTGAAGGGTAGGCGACATAAACTTTGAAAAATATTTGCAACGGCCTTATCAAATTTTAACAAAATTCCAAATTGAAATTTAAAAAGGACTATGGCAAGTTTAAATGGAATTTGAAGTAGTACTAAATCAACAAAAAAAATGAGGAAGGTTCATTATTCGTAAAATTGATAACATGAAAATCAAGAAAGTTTTCCGTCACCAAAGAAAGGCAATCACTGAAAAAGCTTGAAAAAAGATTTAAGTAGGAATTTTGTTGAAAAAAATCAAAATTTATTTTTTGCTCTCGATTTTAAGGTAAAGTTATGATGGGGAGAGACACCAACAATGATTATAATTGAGATTTTATGAGCAATTAAACAATGTATCATTTTTCATAAAATTCATAGCATAAAGACCTACAAGATCAAATGTACAAATAAAATAATTTGATAAGCAACAACTCTAACAGTTAATTGCCATGAATTCTGATTTGATGGTCTATTTTGCTCAATTTTCTCCCTAATAATAAAACAAAAATGGGGAAAACAGTCTCCAAATTCTTCGGTGGATGAGACTATAACCTTTTTGGGTTGAATAAGCCTTTTCTAATTCAAACTGAATTAGATTTTCCATAAAAAAAACTCATTGGATAATTTTTTTTCTTTATTTCTTTATATTGGATTAGCAACAGGTTGTGTTCTCTTATGTAATGATTCAAACATATTTTTTTTAAGATTTTGAGTTACGCTTTCAAAATTGGCAGACAAATTTTACTGACTTTTTAACCATCCGATTTATTGCATTTTTGAATTTAGCTAAAAAATTTTGGGTTATAATCAAGAATATATTTTTGAAAAGGCTTAAATCCCTTAGTTTTTACATTTTCAAATTTTGACATTTTTTTATATATTATAAAGAACAAAAAGAAAAGAACAGAAAATGTCATCAAACTTACACTCTTATATGTACATTGAAAATCAAACCATTAGTTCACAAGATATTAATACTCAAAAACGAGGGCTAGATGGACAACACTGAGAAAATCTCATTTTTCCAGCAATCAAAACCCTGTGAGCAAAGTTCAAAAAAGCTAAATGTAGAGAACTTCTGCTTATCAAAAATATATTTTTGAAATAATAGGCAATCAGGACACCAATAATAAAACAGCGGCATTTTCAAGAAAATTGTCTAAATTGGCTTTTTATAGTAAATTTTTTATGAAAAAAATATAATAGACATCACACCGTCTTTTCAGACTGATTTTACTAACTAAACGAGACAAACATAGAACACCCAGAGGAGATGGGCGGGAATCGAACCCATTTCAGTAAGAATTCAGTAAGATTTAGAAATTCAAAATTGAATTTGAAAAATGGCCTTTTTCGTAGCGTAAAGTAAAAATTTTAAATCTCTGGAATACATATACGAATGTATTTAAATGTCTTTCGATCGAAAAAAAATAGAAAAAAAAGAAAGACTAATTCGTACATGCAAAACACCAAAACAAAAGAAAATTCGGCTATAATTTAGGGAGATTATAAAACAATTTACAAAGATGCACATGAATTTACCAGGAACACTTCATTATTGAATAAAAAGCTAAAAATAATAAACGTTATATTAAACAAGTAAATTATTTCAAAAATGCTTCTCAAAATTGCTTCACATTTCGATTGGCAAATCAATCTCCAAAAACAACAATATTTCATCCGAATAATTATTAGTCCACTCTTCCCACCTAAGCCATCATCCTTCTTGAAGAATAATCTCCACCCCAAGCTGAGCTGTCAAAAGAAGAAATCAAAACAATCCCTCAGCGAGAGAGCCGAAGCCACCAATATGAATTTCCCGAGCGCCCCAAAAATACCGCACAAATCTCAAAGGTAAATAAATACGAGCCATTATGAGCAAGAGCTGCGCCCCTTCTTTCCCGTTCGTGTCACACTCTGACTAGTCCCTCGACGACGGGGGGTCCCCCACCAGCTGAATTGGTTTGCTTTTCAGAAATCTTTTTTTTTGTGTGTGAAAAATCGCCATTGTTGGCGGGTTACTTTTGTCACCCACCCAAAAAAATCCTGGAGGAAAAAAAATGAAAATGTCAAAAGTGATTGTGTGCGAGCCTTTTGCTGAAGGAGGCACACATAACTTTCTTCTTCTTCGTTTTTGGTTGAATTTTGGGCACAAAGTGGGCCCGAAAAGGGCTGCTGCGCGACGAGGGGTTATTCGTTATGAATGGACGTGATAACAATAATCAGACCCTCGTGACTGCGGCTTGAATGTAGATTGTGTGATTTTTATTTTGTGTTGGGCTCTGAAGGAGCATAATGAATTGTTGAGATGAGATTGTGCGCGAACTCCTTGACAAACTGTGTTTTCGATGAATATTTGATTGGGAGTTGAGGCGTCTGGTGAGATTTTCAAGTGACAATCCGTGAAATTTTCAAAAGGGCACAACTGTCGTCATGCATCGCTAGAGCAACAAGTTTCAATAACATTAAAGTTCGCCAATTTAAACTTCCCACCAAAATCGATCCCGTTCCCTTTCCCAGCGCATTTGTCGCTCGACAGATGTGCAAGTCGATGCCACACCATCGTGAATTTCCATTTCCGGCAACGAACTACAACTTTCAGACCCCCTTCTCCATCACCCGTCAACTTTTCAGAACTTGTCCCGGGATGTGTCCCGGCCATCAGTCGCACAGCGAGTTGCACAAAATTTCAATTTTCAACAAGTTGGTTTGGAAAACGGTTTCTCGCCACCGTCGACGAGCAGCTACAAAAGAATTTTCCCGCTTTTCCTCCGGAATTTTCCCCGTGGACGACAGTTGCCGAGTCTGTGTGTGTGGGAATGTGGAATTTCAAGGAAGCAACAGGAGAGCGAGACACTCAACCGTCTGTGGGAGTTTGTGTGTGTGAGCGGATTTCGGAGTTCCAAGTCCGGGAAAATTTTTGTAGTTCTTGAAGTCTCGCTGCGAAAAGCAGGTGGGAAAATTGGAGTCGCCGAAAAAAAAACCGGTCTTGGGAACCCGTCGGGACACGAAGCAAGCAAGAATAATTTGAATTTTTCAGGACGTGGTGGGTTGAGAGAGTGAAAGGGACTAGGAAGTGAAATTCCCATTTTTCCAAATGTCGTGAGCACACTTGGCACTATGGACTTAGTTGAAGTGATTTTTTTTGTAAATAGTCTTCAAGTCGCCAAGTCGTCAAATTGTCAAATTGTCAAATTGTCAAATTGTCAAATTGTCAAATTGTCAAATTGTCAAATTGTCAAATTGTCAAATTGTCAAATTGTCAAATTGTCAAATTGTCAAATTGTCAAATTGTCAAATTGTCAAATTGTCAAATTGTCAAATTGTCAAATTGTCAAATTGTCAAATTGTCAAATTGTCAAATTGTCAAATTGTCAAATTGTCAAATTATCAAATTGTCAAATTGTCAAATTGTCAAATTGTCAAATTGTCAAATTGTCAAATTGTCAAATTGTCAAATTGTCAAATTGTCAAATTGTCAAATTGTCAAATTGTCAAATTGTCAAATTGTCAAATTGTCAAATTGTCAAATTGTCAAATTGTCAAATTGTCAAATTGTCAAATTGTCAAATTGTCAAATTGTCAAATTGTCAAATTGTCAAATTGTCAAATTGTCAAATTGTCAAATTGTCAAATTGTCAAATTGTCAAATTGTCAAATTGTCAAATTGTCAAATTGTCAAATTGTCAAATTGTCAAATTGTCAAATTGTCAAATTGTCAAATTGTCAAATTGTCAAATTGTCAAATTGTCAAATTGTCAAATTGTCAAATTGTCAAATTGTCAAATTGTCAAATTGTCAAATTGTCAAATTGTCAGATTGTCAAATTGTCAAATTGTCAAATTGTCAAATTGTCAAATTGTCAAATTGTCAAATTTTCAAGTCAAGTCGTCAAGTCGTCAAGTATTCAAGTCGCCAAAAAACTGCGAAATTTTCGTTTTAAGAATGAATTTTACTTTCATTTCATCAATGATCTTCCACTGTTCCATTTCTGCAGGTAACCCGAGGTAGAAGTCGGGTCGGGACAAACAGTAATTGGGAATTCTTGGCGATGCTGCTGATCCTGCTGGCGTTGGCTGAGGGGCAGGATGAATAGCAACAGTTCCAACACCGACATCGTGTGTATGTGTGAGGACCCCCCGCCAAGTGCGAGAACCAGACTCCGTGTGTGTTTGTGATGTGGTTGTTCTTCTTCTTCTTGGGAAAAAGAGCGCAACAGCTGTTGCTCCACCTTCACAAACCAACCAACCATGTAGAATATGCTCCCTCAAGAGAACGAGGTGGAGTACGCAAATGTGTGTATGTTCTCAACAACTCAGCGGGGTTGAGAAGTAGGGGAGAGGGTGGCTCAAGTGTGGCACTTCAACCGTTCAACTCGTTTATGCAGGCACGGCGACGACGACGGAAACGACGCACACACACACAGCACAGCAAATGCTGGAATTTTTAAAGTGGAAAAGTTTGCACAATTTATAGAATCGATTTAAATGCGGCAAAGAAATTTCCTTTGCGAAAAGGGAAAAAGGAGGACGAGCGGCGGCTGGAAAAGCTCCCCGGAATGGCGGTTGTTGTCCCATCGACTGGGCTGAAGTATGCAAAAACATTTTGAAGCGATTTGGGGAAATGGCGTACGCCATTGGGACAAATGATGAAAGTTTGTTGTGTTTGGTATTTGGTGTTTGTTTAGGAGAAATTGTGGGCATTGATGGGGGGGAAAGTCGGCAAATATTATCAATTTGTTTGCTAAATTTCAATACAAATTGTTTTAAACAAAAACAATAATCATCATTTTCACACATAAAATTGAAATTACAAGCAATGGTATACACATTTGAATGAAAAGGGTGTTTTAACATGCATTTTACATCAGTCCAGATGTATTGCAATCATTAGTTTTAATTTTTTTTAATGGTATTGTACATCGGAATTTCACAAAAAAACCATTCAAAAATAGAAGAATGACTTATAGAAAGTAGTATCTTTTCAAATAAAACTTTAGATACAAAAGACTTTTAAAAAGTGATTTCATCAAAAAATTGATAAAATTTATTATTTATAAATAATTTGTTTTCAAAGGCCGTATAATTTTCAGAATATCAAATTATTAAATTGATTATTAAAATATTAAATTATTAAATGCTCAAACTATCAAAAAATCCGATTTTTTTATTTTTTTTTCTTGATTCGCGTTAAGCGTGTACCTTTGTAAATACAAATAAATCACAATATATTGATTTTGTTTTGAAGGTATTCCAATGTTACAAAGAAGGAATAACAATACTTATTTAAAATAAATTATTAAACTTAAATTAACCTTTCAACAATGAAAATCTGATTAAAATGTCATGTATTTTGAGAAAATATGGTATTTTATAAAACATTTACAATTACAATGAGAATCTCTAAGAATTTTTGTGACGTTTGACATCCATAATGCTCATTTAAAAAAATGTTTTTGTTTTTACAAAAATACGTGAATTTGTGATAACACATACTTATGACCTTACTGCACTTTCAAAATGATAGATCTTAAAAGTTATATAAAAAAAACCATCGATTATCGTCGATCAAATTTATCTTACCTTAATTTCTAAATTTTTTAAATAAGCCATTTTGTTATTATTGGACGATTACGTAATCGTATAACAATGTTATATTTTTTTCAAATTAAATTCTGCAACGATAAGATTAAAAAAACATCACAAAAGTCTTGGTGACTTTTGGATCGAATTGAAGATATTTTATATATCGAAAAAATCAAATGGTTTCAATTTCCTAATTTTATTTAGTAAATATCCTTTACAATACAAGTTTTTTTTTTCAAGATACTAATACCACGATAGCAAAAAACGTTGAATATCAAACATTTTTCGATAGGAAACCAATTAGCAAAAGGAAAAAAATAGAAAACAAATATTTGAATTAATTCACTGATTATTTCCACATTTTTCGTATTCAGAATTGATTCAGAAGTTATAAACTTTATTGGAAATGGTTTTCGATACAGCTTTCCTCCATCGTCAAATAGGGTTGGGAATATATATTTTTCTTTCTTAATAGTTTAAAAAGTCGAAATGTTGCCAATTTTGTCTTAGTTTAAGTGTATAAATGTAATTTTAAAATGAATATGTATTAAGGGGTTACATACATGTAAAAAATCTCAAAAATTCATATTCCGATTATTTATTAAATCCTTTCCAATCACTCCTGAAAGTTTCATAAAGATATTTCATGATTTAAATGAGTCGAAGGCGATTTAAGTTTAAAGTTTTGCCATGCGCAAAGCGAACCGGCAAACTTTGTGAGCGTTTTTCTCAAAACATCGAGTTGATTTGCGGGTGCCACGATATCTCGAGATGGGAAGGACGAAATTGGTTGAAATTTGGAGTGAGGACTCTCAAGACATATCTCGTGTGCATGACGAAGCCCGATTTTGAAATTAGGGTTTTGAAAAAATAACAAAAATCAAAAACTGTTGATTTTTTTCAAGAAAAACAGAAAAATACTTTTATCTTTTTTCAAAATAAACTTTTTGAGAATCGGCTTTCGTCATGCACACGGGACCCGTTTAGTGAGTCTTCACCAAAATTTTGAGCCGATTTGGTCTACGCAGTGTTGAGATATCGTGGCACCCGATTTTTGAAACTGCTAACTTCAAATAGATATATCTCGGCAATGGTACATCCAAATTTCTTCATATTTACTTTATTAATAGATAAAAATTTATATTATATTACCCTGAAACCCGATTAAAAAAGTTGAAAAATCTGCTCATATCAACCTCTGACATTTTAGCCAATATACATGTATGTAACCCCTTAAAACATATTTTCAGTCTTGAAGGTATTGCAAATCTGGCAACACTGTCAAAAGTTATAATTACTTAAAAGGAATTCAATATTTTTAAGGTAAGATGTTGTAAACTATTATCGAAATTGTTTAACACAGTACATAATTAGGTAATTTCCTGAAATTTTAAGATCTGGCAACACTGTCTAGAAATATAGCCACATAAAAGACATTACATAATACTATATATTAAGGGATATTGCAGATATTGCATTTTAAATCAAATCAACATTCAGAATTATCTTACATCTTTTCCTAGCATTTCAAGAACTGTTTCGGTAAATGTTTCGAGACTGGCACCCTGAAGTTTTTTTTTTATTTTTGTATTTTTAAGTCTGTACAGTGTACGTACTGAAGAACATAAGGTTGTCGAAACAATTTTTTACGCGATTATTATAATAAAATAAGTCCGAAAAATTTGGGGGCAAAAAAATATGTTTACAAAAAACTTCAAAATTTTCAAAGGAATTGAAGTCTGACCAACTGAAAACAATTAGAAATGCATTTTCCTGCGTGTAAAATGTAAAAAAAAAATTTCGGCAAAATAAAATCTCTTCAATACTTGTTTTCTTTTTTAACTATTGCAAAAAGTATTGGGCAAAACAGGCACTATAAAACACTTTTATTTATTCAAATGTTAAAACCAAAAAAATTGATGATAAAAGTAAGACAGTAAGAAAACAGAAAAAAATTGTTCATGATTCGATTATCCAAAGTCCCATACAAACCATCGGATAATCGAGGCTTCGGATAATCGAGTCTAGACTGTAATATCAATTTAGAATTATGTTTCAGGTATATAGAAAATAATCTACCGTTTGAACGTAAAAATGCAACATGTTTAAAATCTTCAATTTGACTGGTCGTCATTCCCCAATTAGCGCCCATGAATAATTCACCCAAATCTTTAAATTCTCCCCCACAACAGAGCACGTGTCCCCGAGCAAAACATCATCTTACTTCACTTTCCGAACCAGCCCAGCAAACTCTTATTTGATTAAACGACCACCCCCGGCAAGAAGCCAAAGGCCAGGGATCAATCCTCACCCAAATTACGCCATATAATCAAACATTAAAAACTTCAATAAACTAGAAAGCATCGCCCTGCTGCTCTCTGCTCCGCTTTCCACTTATCCAATTAAAAGTGTCAATAAAGTTCAACCCCTTTTTCACGACCCCTTGCAAGGGGGTGGAGTGGGGGTTGCCAACCCTATTCTTGGAAGAAAATTGAGACGCGCCTAAACACACGCACCACATTTTGCTAAACAGACAAGAGCGGGGTGTCTTCTCTAAAGATTCGCCAGCTCTATTTTCCGCCTCGTAATTCTCAATGTCAAAGCCTATTTCATGGTCCTCCCCCCACGACTTTTAAAGTCGGGCCTAGGAATCTAAATTTAGGCGCACTACTGTTAGAGCCTACAAGTAGGCAACCGACCGACGTTCCTTTCGTTTCGACGAAAGAGGGTTATTTGATTAAAAATTCTTTCAGAGAAAAATTCATTCGGGGCGAACAACCCTGCCAAAAGAGGAGGGAAAATACCGGGAAAACGATGGGCCTACCACTATCGCGTAGAAAAGTGGGAGAATTTAACGTTTTACGACGGAGGATCGTTTCGACGGGAAAAGTTGTAAATTTTCGAACCCTCGGCGAGGTTCTGGCGGGACGACGACACGTGGAAAATGTGAAACCGTGTCACCGTCGATTCGATTCCAAAGTGAGGGGGGAGGAAGGTGGGTTTAAATTTAATTTTCCCTTAAAAACGACGAACTAAAGGCGAAATAAAGAGCACCGAATGGGGGAAGGTTGAGAGTACCGAGTGTCATGTAATCAGCGAAAAATCCTGCGCTAATTCTAGGGATCTCTCGGTGGGAGGACTTTAACAGGAAGGATTAGGGGAGGTTGGTTAGTTTTGACAGATTGTGGTTTCAATTTAATTTGGAAGTCATGAAAATAAGGAAGTGGTTCAACCTAACCAGAAAAATTGTACCTTTCAAGGTTCAAACGTAGTTTTTAAGGTTTAAAAAACATAGATTGAAATATAGGTTCAAGTTAAAGATCAATTCAATTTTTTAATTTAAAAAAAAAGTATTGACGTCAAGGTTTAAGTACAAGTGAGGATGACAAACTAAGAGAAGTCACTTCAAACATCTGTATCTCAATTGATTTTGATGATTCTTGTGTATTTGATCCGGAAAAATCTCGAAAATATTCTTAAATTGTTTCAGAAAAGAAAACATTGACAGCTTTTTTCCATCTGATTTTTTTTTTTTTTTGCTATTTTCGTCAAGTTAATCAAAAAAATGAATCAACGCTTGGAATTTAAAATAACATCTGAACAAGATGCTGAATTTCTTTATTGTTTAATCTTGATCATGGTATATTTTTAAACTCTGGTCTTAAATTTGGTTAAATTCTGGCGTTACTTGATCCAAAAATAATTGTGAGATTCTATTTTAAGTCCCAAGTTATGATTCAAATCTAAATCCGAGATCCATTTTTTTTAGTTCAAGTCCAATCAAGTCAATAGGGAAATACACCCTTTCTAATAAATCACCTATTTTCGTCATATGGAGAGTTTGATGCTCGATTAAAGCTCCTAAAATACTATTTAGACTATAAACTTACCAGCAACAACACCGTCTCAAGTAATCACGCAAATTTATGCCATTTACATGCCAAGAAGGTCAAATTTAATGCACTTTTAATAACAATTTCTATTTTGCTAGACCATTTCTCATCATTTAGTTGACACACACATCAACAAGCAAGATGAGAGCTTAACTGCTTAACGAAAGTTGCCATCAATATCTTTTTACTTGCGCTAACGTTTTCAAAGCGCTTAAGATATAAAATTGCTTCCAACTACCGGAAACATGTTCTTTTGCTTATTAGTTAGTCACTCACTTGAAAAATAATCCAGAAACATGTAAATAATTAGCAAGCGCCATCAAAAAAACAAACTCGCCAAGTATTTTGACGTTTGACTTTTGACGACCCATTCCAATCGAAGGCTGAAGAAAACCGAGCGAGAAGCGAAGACAAATAAAGAACAAAGGGTGGCCACCAACACCACTAGCAGCGCCTGTTGGAGTGAGCCAGTGATGCCAGAAAATATTCTCTATAAATGCTACTTTTCGTGAGTGTTCGCTTAAAATTAAATCAATTTTGGCAGCAGACCCTATAGAGCGCTGGAAGAAAAAAGAAAATAGGAAAATTGGCGTGACCCAATGCATTCTCGACTGATTAGAATACATTTGGAAAATATATTTTTTAAATGATTGTAAAAGGAATAGAATAGCTTTCAAGTAAATGTGAAAATAAACATAAATGTTCACAAAAAGTTGCTCTACTCGTTGGTGTACTTGGTTTTAGTAAATTTCAACGAACACTCCAGATTATCCAGCATCATTCAAACATGACCGCTTATTAGGCTTAAAATGGGTATATTTCCCCTAGTCCTAGACGGAAACAAGATTCTGATTCAAATCTGTTTCCAGTAAGTAAAATTAGTTAAATCATGTAGTCAAATTAAAATCCCTCATAAAACTAAGCTTGTTTTCCAGATTTTTGTATCAGAATTTCTCCATGATAGCTTTTTATAATTTTGATCCAAGTCGGGACCTCAAAACCCGTAAAAATAAAATTGTTTGTACTCCAAGCCCTAAAATGCGGCTAATTTTGATTCAATTTGATAACAAAGTCATGGATCAAGTCAAAGTTTTTAACAGGAAACAAAATTAATGTCTCAGTCCTAAAAAAGGGTCCAAAGTCCAAATCATTCAAGTCAAAATCTAAATCAAGAAATATGATTCTGAACAAGGTTGTAGTCGTAGTCCTAAATTTTGACTAATTTATATACCATATTTCAAATAGATTATCGTTAAGGTTTTAGTCCCAAGTCGTACAAATTATATTTTAGTCTTGATCCAAGCCGTGTTTAAAGTCAAAATCCTTAATAAGAAATAAGATTCAGATGCTATTTGTATCTCAAGTCCTAAATTTTGACCAGCTATTTTCAATTTGATAACAATGTCATGGATCAAGTCATAATCCTAGACAAAAAAACAACATTATTGTCTAATTAAGAATAAATTCTGATTGAAATCTGGTTCTAAATCACCGATCAAGTCAAAATTCTATAGGAGAAATAAGATACTGGTCAAGTCAAGTAGTCTAAGTCTTAAATTTCGACAAATTCTGACTTCATTTAATATCAATGTCATGGATCAAGTTAAAATTTGGATAAAAAGCAAAATTAGAATCAAACATTTATTTTGAGTCCAAAAATATGACATATTGTGATTCAAATCTAAGCTCAAAACATGAATCAAGTCAAAGTCTTAAATTAAAAAAAAAAAATGTTCCTTGGTCCTTAGTTATGAATTCTGAATAAGGACGAATTTTTACTAAAATCTATTTTAAAGTCATGGAACTAGTCAAAATCTAAATAAGAAACAAAAATCATGTTATGGTCTAGTCTAAGTCCTAAATTTTGTAAAAATCTGATTTTATTTAATAACACTGTCATGGATCAAGTCATATTTTGAGCCCAAAGTTCAGACATTTTCTGATTCAAATCTGAGCTCAAGTCATGAATCAAGTCAAAGTCTTAAATAAAAA
Source organism: Culex pipiens pallens (assembly GCF_016801865.2). Classification (NCBI taxonomy): domain Eukaryota; kingdom Metazoa; phylum Arthropoda; class Insecta; order Diptera; family Culicidae; genus Culex; species Culex pipiens. The sequence goes on from NC_068939.1 coordinate 44,101,168, forward strand.
AAAAACTTCCAAATAAGTTCGAAATTCTGAATCAGACCAAAATTTGACTCAAATCTAGTTCAAAGTCATTTATCTCGAAAAAATCTTAACAAGAAATACGATTCTGGTTAAGGTGGTAGTCCAAGTCCTAAATTTTGGAAAATTTTCATTCATTTTGATAACAATATCTTGGATAACCATAGCTTTAACAAGAAACAAGATTTATGACTAAGTCTTAAAGTAGGATGAATTCTGATTCAAATCTAGTTCCATATCATGGATCAAATTTTAATCCTAAATAAGAAATAAGTTTCTGGTCTGCAGTCTAAGTCCTTAATTTTGAAAAAAAGTCCTGGGCCAGAAACAAAAATAATGTCAAGGATTCAGTGTAAGTCCTAAGTAAAGGTTGATGCCTATTGAAATCCAAGTCCAAGTCATGGTTCAAGTCAAAGTCCGTAAAAAATCCTGTTTCGGTTTAAGCCAAAGTCTTAAAATAGCGCAAATTCTGATTCGAATCCAACTTAAAAATCTGAGTTCAAAGTCTCATTCTGAGTCAAAGTTTAAGTTTCAAATGGCAGAGGCTGAGTTCTGCCAAATTCCTAATATTGATTGGAGTTCAGGTAAAAATTTAAATGAATAGTTTACATCCAATACCAATTACTGACAACCCTCCCCTAAACTTCAGCCAGCAGTTAGGCCCAGCTTTTCACAAGCTGCCGACAGTGTCCTCCCATATCTGTGATTACTTTCTCGTATTTCCCGGCGGCGGCAGCGACGGAAAACCTCCGGAAAAGGATTGTATGTCGATCTATTAACAGATTGTTTTTCAATAGTGAAGCGCAACTGGCGGGAGGGGCGGTTCGGGAAAGAGTTTCAAGGCAGGGTTGGATGTGTTTGAATTATTAACGCGGGCGACGACGCTCACGTGGAATAGATCAAAGGTTTTTTTTGCACACGTGTACTTTGAACGCCTCCAGGGAGGGCTTTGGTGCTGGTTGATTTAACTGGAAGTGTTGGAAGTGTGATTTTTTTGCGGAATCAATTTGCTTGACACGAAATGGTATTGTGATGAAACAGTTGTTTAATGGAGATTGATTTTAAATGTAGAGGTCGGCTGATGGCACGGACTTCAAATGAGATTTTACCTTAATTCTTAATCAACATTAACTGAACTCAGAGTACATCTACTGAAATCTGAGTACATCAATTGAACTCTGAGTACATCAACTGAAATCTGGGTACATCACATGAACTCTGAGTACATCAAATGAACTCTGAGTACATCAATTGAACTATGAGTACATCAACTGAACTCTGGGTACATCACATGAACTCTGAGTACATCAACTGAAATCTGAGTACATCAAATGAACTCTGAGTACATCAATTGAACTCTGAGTACATCAACTGAACTCTGGGTACATCACATGAACTCTCAACACTGAATTCAACTGAACTCTGAGAACCTCAACTGAAATCTGTGTACATCACCTGATATCGACGAGCTCAATACTTGTCGCCCTTTCTTCCAAAACAACAACTCCAAAAGACGAAATTCCCCCACATTTCCCAAGCCAATTCAGCCGGATATCACAATCCCACTTTCTTCCCGCGAGAATCATTCCATTAGGATCACCTACATTTCCTTCAACACAAAAAAAAAGTAAAAAAGCGAGAACCAAACAAGGAAATCGTGTTGAAATATTATAATTCCACCAAACCCAAAACACCTTTAGCGTTACATTTTCTTCCTGTTGTAGTCCTCCCGGGAAAACCTCCTCGCCGGAGAAAGTGAGCTTCTTGCTGTGCAAACTCCCACCGGGAATGGTTTTCCACCATTTTCGCGCGCCCGCGAGGGGAAGGTGGAAAAACCAACTGTTGAAATTATTTTTTTTGCTTCGCCTTCCTGGCACCTTTTTTTTCTTCGCTCTTCGAGCCATGAATCGTCAATCCTGGGAAATTTGGCCCGACGGTGCGGCAGGAGGACGGGAAAGAGCGGAAAATGTCAGACCTGGAAATATTTAATTTAATTCCGAGTGATTTTCCTGTTTCATCTTTTTCTTCCGACTCATTATCACCCCCTGTTGTAAAAGGTGCGAAAGATTTCCACCTGTGGCAATTTGAAGACTGCGATGGGGGGGTTCAGACCTTAACGCGGCTTAACGCTTGACGTCGCAGAGAAAGGTGTTCAAGCGTGAGACGCTGGACGGTTTTTTTTATCTGCGCTACTTTTTAACAGTTTCCAGGAAAAGTCGATGATAGCGAACAACTTTTTTTTTCCTCATCACATACTGTCTGTCTAAAGTTTCACCGGGCAAAGTATCGATTTTTCTTTTTGAAAGCGGAGGTCTGGGGTGGGGAAAGTTGACCAGAGAGCAGGACAATTTACGGTGAATGAAGATAAATTGCTGCGGTCGTCAATTAAGGTTGGCTTTTTTTGCTGTTGTTGCTGGTGCAGTGAAAAGTTGAGAACTTTGAGGTGATTTTTTTTATCTATCGTGATAGAAGTCTCGCAAATGTGAGCTGAAGCTTTGGACAAGTTTAGTTTGCTTTAAATTTTCACCTCAAGCGATCTCTGTGATGTTATCTGATATCTGCGTTAAACTGTACCACAAAAATCATTGTTACTACATCAGCTGAATTCTGTGACATCAGCTGATCTATGCGACCTCAACTTACTTTGAACTCAGCTGATCACAGTGATATCAACAGATCTCGGTGACCTCAGCTTATTTATGTGATAATAGTTGAATTATGTGACATCAACGGATATCTGTGACATCAGCTGATTTTTATGACTACAGCTGATTTCTATGACTTTAGTTTATTTCTTTGACGCCAGCTGACCATTTGTGCTATAACCTGAATTCTGTGACAACAACTGATCTCTGTGACATCAGACCTTTTCGTTAACATAAACTGATTTCTGTGACATCAACTGATCTCTGTGACATCAGGCCTTTTTGTTGACTTTAACTGATTTCTGTGACATTAACTGATCTCTGTGAAGCCAGGCCTTTTCGTTGATATCAACTGATTTCTGTGACATCAACTGATCTCTGTGACACGAACTGAATTCTGTGACATCAACTGATCTCTGTGACATGAACTGAATTCTGTGACATGAACTGAATTCTGTGACATCAACTGAATTCTGTGACATCAACTGAATTCTGTGACATCAACTGATCTCTGTGACATCAACTGAATTCTGTGACATGAACTGAATTCTGTGACATCAACTGAATTCTGTGACATCAACTGATCTCTGTGACATTAGACCTTTTCGTTGACATTAACTGATTTCTGTGACATTAACTGATCTCTGTAACCTCAGGCCTTTTCGTTGACATTAACTGATTTCTGTGACATCAACTGATTTCTGTGACATCAACTGATCTCTGTGACATCAGGCCTTTTCGTTGGCATTAACCAAGGTATGTAGATTAGTAAGGTAAGGCGGGTTTTCGAGCTGTCAAAATAGTTAGTTAGCACGAAACCCGGATTTTATATGGAGATTTTCAGAAAAGTGAAAATTTGACCATTTTTCGGGCAAATTTCACATGCCAAACTAAACCGAAATACGCTTTTAGAACACAAATATTTTTTCAAAAAAATAAATTCAGCTAAACGCGTTTTTCGGTTCAGTTTGGCATGCTTAATGACCCCACATTAAAAAATACGGTGATTTTTTTCCCGGAAAATGGTCAAATTTACACTTTTCTGAAAATCTCTACCTAAAATCCGAGTTTTGTGCTAACTATTTTGACAGCTGGGAATTCCCGCCTATCTAATCTACATACCTTGGGCATTAACTGATTTCTGTGACATCAACTGAACTCTGTGACATCAACTAAATTCTGTGACATCAACTGAATTCTGTGACATCAACTGAAATCTGTGACATCAACTGAATTCTGTGACATCAACTGATCTCTGTAACATCAGCCGATCTCTGTGCCAACTGTTGACATTTATAACAATTGCTTCCATTCTCCGTATTTTGTGATAATTTTTGATTAAAAATAGCATTTTTAGCACTCAATTCTAATTTTAAGACTAGCAAAATGAATCAGTGAGTCTTCCGGCATTCAACTTCAACATCACGATTTCAAAAAGTTAAAAAAAAGTTTCCTCAAAACCTGCTGCGGTTAAATCCCGGTGCCGCCGGAAAGCCACCACTTCCGCCCAACTCCGGGAAACCTTTTTGCCGCCCAAAAGGAACCAGAACCAGTGACGCTTAAAATAGCATACTCGCAACAATTCAGCCCTCCCCCTTGCCCCAGCCAGACTCCAAGAATTCCAAACATCCAGCCCCAGAAACCCAACTTGTTACTGCAGCCTCAAATCCTGAAACCCCCCCTCCTTGTTTGTGCTCGTCTCGTTACCCTTTCGCCGGACTGTCTGCCGTAGTCTCGGTCGGTTTCCCCCGGTGTGGCGAAGCGGAAAAAAATTATGAACACATGAAAATCCAGCGGCGTCAGATAGCGGAAATGGCCGTTCTCCGTTGCCAAACGGGAAAAAGCGACAGGTTTTCCCCGGGAAAAATCCGCCCTTTGTTCGGTGAGATCTCTGCTCGAGAAAGAGCCACCTCACACACGCGCGAAGCAACACCCCTTTGAGCAGAAATAATAATATTCAATTATATTTTTGCTAATTTTCTTTCGCCTAGCATTTTGCATACATTTTCGCCCACGATGGTGGAGTTTTCCGGCTGAATTTGCCTTCCAGGCACTGGAAAACAATTTTCCGTATTTTTTCCATTGTTGGAAAATGTTTTTCAATTGAAAATCACAATTTTTAACTGAAAAAATCAAGATTCGAAAAATGACGAAAAATGGACCATCCTGCACGGTGACGTCTACCCAACCCGCCGTCCCCGGTTCAAACCCCGTAGGCAAAATTATTTTTCGTGCTCCCAAACTTTTTTTACAGTGCCTCTCAGCAACGACACACCGGAAGAGCCGCACGGGAAAGGTACCGCGCTAAAATATACCAAATGTACGGCACGAGGGCATAAATTTGAGCAAAATGGCGAGGAAAATCATCATGCAAACTCGGGAAGGCCGCCACCACACAACACACACAATCACAGGTTGCATACACATTCCACGGTGGCGAAATAAACCCGGGGAAGGATTTCGTACCTGTCTTTTGTGTGCTTCCTTATCCATATATTATTCTAATGTGGGCGGCTGCAACTGCTGCCGAAATGGAGTCGAGTTTTTTTTCGGTTTCTGTTGTTGCTCTGTTTGGGTTGTTTTTCCTTCGTCGTTTTTGTGCGGGGAGGAGCGAGGGCTTTTGAAAGGAAAATTTTGTTATGCAAAATATGTGTCACCAACCGGTGTGGGGGATGCTTTGAATTTGGGGACTGAAAAAGGAGCTGCCAGGTAGGAAATTTAAGGGGTGGGTGGATGTGTTTACAACTTTTGGTTGGTCTAATTCACTAAGTCAACAAGGTGGAAGGTGCTTTGGATCGTTTTGGGAGGATTAGGCGAGCTCTAGTAACGACATTTGGGAGCAATTTGACTAATCCAGTTGAAAAGGTTCTTCCAAGTTCGAAAATCAAGTGATGAAGTAGAAATCAAATAATTTAATCAAATTCAGTTAATGTTGAAGAAATGAGAAAATGTCACAGAATTGAAAAAAGCAATTCCCTTCAAGCTCAAGGCACGTTGTTTTGGATTTTAACTCACAGTAAAAAAAAATGTAAGCACAAAAAAAAACTTTCAGTGACGGGATTCGAACAAAGGCCCATGACTTGGTTGGGTACCACCATACAGGATGGTCTAATTTCTCCATTTAACATGTTGCCGTTTGTTGCGTTAAAAATTGTGCATTATGATTGAGAAAAGTATTTAATACATTAAAAAAATATTTTTTATATAAATTTTTGACAAATTTTGTAATTTTAATTATTTTGTATAGAAAAAAATAGAAAGCTTAACGATTAGTATAATGACTTTTTTCAAGTTTAAAAACACAATGTATTGATTGTATTGAAAAAGCAATAAACAGCCATGCGATAATTGACGAGTTTAGACTAGTCAGTTCGGTGTTGACCCCCAACCCGAAGGCGTGGGTTCAAATCTCAATGCAACAAGATTTTTTAAAGTTAAAATACAGTTTTTTCCTTTGATAATTGTCAAAATTTCTCATAAAATCTTGAATTCCAATGATTTCAAGCACTTCCTTCCAATCGGAATTGAATCCATTATCTTGAAATTAGTCAATCGACTGTGCAATAAAGCCTCTAACCTCACCGAGCCCATTCACCTTCTCCATAGAACACTGTCACCTCTCCGATTGCCTTTTTGTGCAGACTCCGCCAGATTGCTTAATTAGTATCGCTTTCACTTTGCCTCTCAACTTTCCCCCCGCACCCCGGAAACGATTCCCCCAGGGAGCTGCCATAATTTCGAAATCGCAAACTCAAATTAATCCAATATTTGATCTCGCTCTTTCCCTCCCGTCACCCCCTGCAAGTCTGCAACCTGCACGGCACCCCGAATTCATCTGCATCAAGTGGAAAATCGTACAACTGGCAGGGGGGCCGGGAAAAAACTCACAACAAAAACCCGGGACCGGAATTCGTTCGGCTGGAAAATCGAACGACGGTATTGATGCTGCGGGTTGCAGCATTGCAGGCGCGGTGACTGAAACAAAAAAGAGGCGCCCGACGGGGAGCTGCAAAAAAGCGGCAGTACCATCTGACGGCGCGCAAAACGGTGGCCAAGTGCAAAAATCAATTCCGGAGCTCGCATCACTTGTCGCGTACACTTAGCCGGGCATAAAATATGCAAATCGAGGCAGCGTTTCCAATAAAATTTGCGAGTTGTGAGGCTGGGAGAGGGATTTTTTCGAATATCCTCCTAAAAGACGTTAAAATTTTCTTGAGTTTTGAATTTGTTCATCTAACTTTGATCAGAGCAAAGAAACGCTGAGTAAGCGATCGCGTCTGACCTGGCGACTTGGCGACTTAATCTGAAATTTAAGAATTTTTCATTATAAAAAAGACATAAGAGAATGGTGTCGCTTTCGATATCACTCGACAGGGTTAAAATCTCTGCATTTCTGGCATTTCGTATGCTGCAGCTGTTCTGCAGGAGTTATGACAGGATATGATAATGAGAAAGTGTCGAACCCCTCGGATTATGGCGCACTTTTTGTTTGTTAAAGTTGAGCAAGCTGAAAATCGATTTCAAACTATAGTAGAAATGTCAAAAAGGGTTTGTTTTGATTACATCAGTCGATATCTGTGATGTCAGCTAAAAACAGTCACAGAAAATGACTGCCAAATTCATCATAACAAATAGCGGTCAGATGATTGAGACAACTGAGACAATTGAAACAGTGTGAACATTGAGACCAAAAAAATGGCACACTTGAGACAACTGCAACAACTTGACCAGCTGAGATACAAAATACAATTGAGACACTTGGGACAATCGAGATTATTGGGACAATTGAGACACTTGCGGCATCTGAGACACTTGAGACACCTGGGACAACATATTCAATTTGGGCAATTAAGACAACTGCTATAGCTGAGAAAACAACGATAAACTGAGACAACTGAGATACTTGGGACATTTGAAATAACAAAGACAACTGAGACAGTTGAGACAACTGAGACATTTGGGTTAATTGAGATATTGGAGACAAACATGACATTTGAAACAACAAATACAACTGAGACATCTGAGAAATTTGGGACAACCAGGAAATTCGAAAAAACAAATACAACTCTGACACATTAGAAAACTGAGACTTTTTGTGACAACTGAGACATTTGAGTCAACTGAAACTTGAGACAACTAAGACACTTTAGACAACTAAAACCTTTTAGACTAAAGAGTCACGTGAGGCAACTGAGACACGTGAGACAGCTGGGACACTTGGGACGACAGAGTCACTTAAGACAAGTGAGACAATTCAGACACATGAAACAACTGTGTCACTTAAGATAACTGAAACACTTGAGACCACTGAAAGTCACTTGAGACTACAGAGTCACTTGAGACAACTGAGACAATTGAGACACTCGAGACAATTGCAACACTTGAGATAACAGATGCACTTATGATAACTGAAACACTTGTTACAAAAGAGACAATTGAGACAACTGAGACATTTGAGACAACTAAGACATTTGAGACAACTGAGACAGCCAAGCAATCTTTAAAGATGAAAGAATTTGTAATAGAAAGAGTCACGTCCTTCGATCAGCTGCACGTTTTCCAATAATTTGCAAATGGCGTGATAATTTTCTGTCCAAATGATAATTCGCCTTCGAAATGTACTGAACCAATAAACTTTTGACCTTTTACGAAACCGTCCATTTTCGGAGTGCAATCTCCCATTTGACCGAAAGGGTCTATTGCTTTATCACACAACCCGTGTCGAGGGCACGTTTGACCGATTTTTCCCGGCCCATTTCAAAGCCTTCCCTCCCCACACCGACTGTGGACAGTTCAAAGCTTTTCGACAATAATGAAGCAAACTGCCGTTCTTTTTCCTATCGTCACGACGCCATCTTCAACCTCCTTGAGCACGTCGTCGTCGACGGGCTTTGAAGTTCCGCGTGTGACCTCTTAAAAGCCGTGGCGAAACTTGAAGTTAAAAAACCAGCCTTGCCTTAAAGTTTCGCCCAACGAACCGGAAACCTGCCAACCGAGCGCAAATATTTTTGCGTTGGTTGGCTTTTTCGTCCAAGAACGCGCGCCCGCCGAACATTTTGCGGGCCAAACAAACAAGCCAGCCACCGCAAAAGGCCAAAACTCCCAGATTTTGGCCCTTTGCCAGAAACCAGTGCCCGAGAGCCGCAAAACCGAGTCGGGACGGGAACAAACAAACAAAACCAAATGAACGCGCCAGTTAACCCTGGGCGGGGAGTTACTTTGAGTTTGAGGTTTGAGTTGTCTCAGTTTACATGATTTCAGATGCCGCTTGCAATCCTAGTTGTCTTAGAAGTCTCAATTGTCTTAGATATCTCAGTTGTCTCAATTGTCTCTGTTGTCCCAAGAGTCTCGATTGTCTCAAGTGTCTAAGTTGTTTCAAGTTTCTTCGCTGTCTAAAGTGTCTCAGTTGTCTTTATTGTCTCAAGTGTCTCAATTATCTCAGTTGTCTCCTATGATTCCGTTGTCTCATGTGTCTTAGTTGTCTAAAGAGACTCAGTTGACTCAAGTGTCTCTGTTGACTCAAGTGATTCAGTTGCCTCAAGTGTTTTTGTTGTCTCATGCGTCTTAGTTGTCTCAATTGTTTTAGTTGTCTTCATTGTCTCTGTTGTCTCAAGTGTCTACTCTCAATTATCTCAGTTGCCTCATATATTTCAGTTGTCTCAAGTGTCTCAGTTGTCTTAAGTGTCTGAATTGTCTCAAGTGTCTAAGTTGTTTCAAGTTTCTTCGCTGTCTAAAGTGTCTCAGTTGTCTTTATTGTCTCAAGTGTCTCATCTCTCTCCTATGATTCAGTTGTCTCAAGTGTCTTAGTTGTCTAAAGAGACTCAGTTGACTCAAGTGTCCTTGTTGACTCAAGTGTCCTTGTTGACTCAAGTGTCTCTGTTGACTCAAGTGATTCAGTTGTCTCTTGCGTCTTAGTTGTCTCAATTGTTTTAGTTGTCTTCATTGTCTCTGTTGTCTCAAGTGTCTACTCTCAATTATCTCAGTTGCCTCATATATTTCAGTTGTCTCAAGTTTCTCAGTTGTCTTAAGTGTCTCAGTTGTCTCAAGAGTCTCTGTTGTCTCAGCTGTCTTTAGTGTCTCAGCTGTCTTTAGTGTCTCAGTTGTCTCAGTTTTCTCTGTTGTCACAACTATCTCAACTGTCCCAGGTGCCCATTGCTGAAAATCTCAAGTAAGTTGTTTCAGTTGTCTCAACTGTCTCAAGTGTCTTAGTTGTCTCAAGAGTCTCAGTTATCTTAAGTGTCTCAATTGTCTCATTAACTCTGTTGTCACAACTATCACAACTGTCCCAGTTGTCCATTGCTAAATAGTTTCAAGTTAGTGGTTTCAAGTGCCTCAGTTGTCTCAGTTGTTTTATGTACCTTAGTTGTCTCAGTTTTCTTCATTATCTCAAGTGTCTCAATTATCTCAGTTGCCCAAATCAGTTGTCTCAAGTGTCTTAGTTGTCTAAAGAGACTCAGTTGACTTAAGTGTCTTAGTAGTCTCAAGTGCCTCATTTGTCTCAAATCTTTGTCTCAGTAGTCTCAAGTTGTCTCAAGTGTCTTAGTTGTCTAAAGAGACTGAGTTGACTTAAGTGTCTCAGTAGTCTCAAGTGCCTCATTTGTCTCAAATCTTTGTTGTATCAAGTGTTTTAGTTGTCTTTATTGTCTCTATTGTCTCAAGTGTCTCAGTAGTCTCAAGTTGTCTGTAGTGTTTCAGTTGTCTCAGTTTTTGCTGTTGTCACAACTATCTCAACTGTGCCAGTTGTCCATTGCTGGAATATCTCAAGTTAGTTGTTTCAGTTGTCTCAAGTGTCTTAGTTGTCTCAAGAGTCTCAGTTGTCTCATTAACACTGTTGTCACAACTATCTCAACTGTCCCTGTCGTCCATTGCCCAAATCGTCTGAAATGAAGTTAATTCTGAAGTTTTAAAAACCAGTCACTCCAGGGTTATACAGGCCATCACCATTCCGCACGCCTCGACCAAACCGGGAGGAGATACTCCAATGGGGTACCAAGGGGTTCGTGCGCCCAGGAAAAACTGAACCCAATTCAACTGGTCCATCCCCCTGCCCCCAAATTGCAGAAGAAGCAAAAAAAAAAGCCGTAGGAGGCTGCTCCACCGTGAAAGGTATTTACCCGGAGCGTCCTTTTTACGGCCTCCTCCTCCTACGCCTCCAACGGGTTTCTGACTCATTTAACACTCACTTTTATTGCACGTACACAAACCAACAAGCACACAGACCCACATTTGTGCACATGGTTTGGTTTTATTCTTCGGGGGAAGAAACCGCCTCACTTTTTCCCTTTTCGGAAAAAGTTAAATTTGCACAGTTAGAAAAATCATGATTTTTAGACCCTCAAGATGGGTTGAAGTTGGCCGAAACGTCAATTTAAAGAAATTGCACTCAATTTACTTGTATACAACTTGCGTGATTGCTTTGAATCTTGCTACAAACAAAATGTTTTTATGTGACAGGCATAACCTAGTTGGCAAGGAGCAGCTTCTACAATCTGAATGGTCTGGGTTCAAATCCTAATCATTTTTTCGCGTAGAACTTTTTTTTCTCTGTGTCAACTCAAAAACGACAAAAAAACTGGATTAAAGATTATGATGGCCCTCCCCTCCCTTGCAACCGAATCCGCCCCCCTCGCGCGTTATCTCGTCGGGTCGGGCTTTTAACGATTTTGATGTCTTTTCTGGCAGCTCATTTTCGGTTGTTGGAATTCCGGCGCGCGGCCAAGGGGTCGTCCGTACGACCCCTCCCCCCCATCCAGCTTTTACGGGTGCCCCCGAATAAGATTATGGTCATGATTATGGCCCCGATGCCAGGCAGGGCTCTTCAATTCTATCATTTTATCATTTCATTATGCCCCCACCCTTCCCCTCTCTCTCTTTCTCTCTCTCGGATTCACTGTTGAGGTTATGTTTGAGGGGGAGGATTTTAAGGACCTCGACCTATCGGGGATGAAAGTGAGAGTTGGTGAGGCCTAAAAGTGCAAGGATTCCGTAAAGGGTCGTCAAGGTGAGCGGTTTATGGGCTGTTTTTGGTGTGCTCGTTAAAGCTGCATTCGTCAGAACTCGTTAGGTTTTACGATCTGGGAAAGGGGGGAGGAGAAGTCCTGGCGAGGACAAGCGAACTACCAGTTGCAGGAGATTAAAGATTGTTGACTTTACCGTTATCGTTGAAGAAATTTGGGATTTTGAGTATGTGTGACACTTGTATGCAATTTTCCCGAAACTTGCATGCAATATTTGATGTAATTTCACAAGATTTAAACATTTTTCAACCCTCTTTTCAAAATTAAATTTGTGAAATAATCACTCTTTTCACTTAAAGAGAACCTTCCATTTCCATCAAATCAAACGTGATAAGCGCGAAAAAAGCCATCACATCATGTCAATTTCCCCGTCACTTTTTTTTGCTCACCTTCCATAAAAAAGGGTGACATTTGGAAAGGTGACACACCCTCCGATTGACACTTGCATTTCCGATTTCCGATCTCTGACGACGACGACGTATTCCCTTTGATTTCCCCCCTCCTTTTACTGAACGTAATTAAAAAGGGCGAGGAAATCGCAATCCGACTGAAACGGTGCAGAGAAGGCGAAAAAAGAAGCAGTTCTGGCACTGACAGTCTCACATCAAAGGGATAATTGACAGTGTCTTCTTCGGGTGCGTGTGTGTGACGGTGTCTGGTTGGAGATGTTTTCCGTGTGTGGGATGGAAAAGGGGTTTGAAAAAGGAAGGGAAAAGGAGATGAAAACACTGAAAAATGCACTTTTGGAAGTTTTTTGGTTTATTTTTGTAATTATTTTATGTTATTTTTCATACATATTTTAGACAGAGAAAAACTCAGGATTAATTAACAGGCCTAGTAGAATAATGGCAAGAACTACCGTTGACGTAGCATAACATGCAATGCACAAACTCAATTTTTTTTTAGTAAAAAAAATGTGAAAATGTCTAGAAATAGACAATTTTTGTCATTTAAAATCTTGAATCAAATTTTAAAATTTAAAATAAAATAAAAATTTAATAATTATATCAAACTGATCACAAAAGCGTATAAAGCATTTTGTGAAATCTTTTGCTTAAAATTAAAAAAAAAATAGCTTGAAATTTGATTAAATAAATTTGCACCAGGCTACATTTGCATCTTGTTTATTCACCAATAAAACCGAATTGAATTGAATTTAATACACTAAAGAGCGAGTCCACGAGCAAAGCATACCCATCTCGCATCGACCTCACCAATCTGCCTGAAATTTTCAGGGGTTGATTGTACATATGAAACTAGCATCTGGCCAAAATATGAGCACTATAGGTCAACGGGAAGCGGGGCGAATCGGGACACAAAGTTTGAAGGTTCGAAAACGTATAAAATCATAAAAAGGCTAAAACTTAGGCAAAATTCAATTAAATTTCAAAATTCAAAAAGCATCTGAAAGGGCTTAAAAAATGCCACAAAATGCAGGGTAGAGCATCCCAATTGGTTGAATCTAAAAGGAGTTATTGGCATTTTAGTAAAAAAAATAGCAAAATTTTCAAACTCAAATAAAAAAGTGTTCCATCCAGATATCAACTCGGTTCGACCTGCAGCTTGTAGGGGACATCTGGGACTACCATCTGAGAACGCTTTGGGTAAGGCAGTTTAACATATTAAATAGACACTTTTACCTTTAGTGAATTTTTTGGTTGTAAATTTTTGCTCGGGGGACCCCTTAGATCAAATTTTCCGGTGAATATTTTGTCATATTCGTGTTCCTGAGACAATTGGAACACTTTTTTATTTGAGTTTGAAAATTTTGCTATTTTTTTACTAAAATGCCAATAACTCCTTTTAGATTCAACCAATTGGGATGCTCTACCCTGCATTTTGTTGCATTTTTTAAGCCCTTTCAGATGCTTTTTGAATTTTGAAATTTAATTGAATTTTGCCTAAGTTATAGCCTTTTTAAGATTTTTTACGTTTTCGAACCTTCAAACTTTGTGTCCCGATTCGCCCCACTTCCCGTTGACCTAGAGTGTTCATATTTTGGCCAGATGCTAGTTTCATATGTACAAACAACCCCTGAAAATTTCAGGCAGATTGGTGGGGTCCAAACGACGTCCCATACAAAGGGGTATGCCCTGTTCGTGGACTCGCTCTTAAAAGGTCTTATTTAGTAACTAAACTTAACTCTGAAAAGATATAAGTTTTTTTTCGGTAAAAATTTCAATGATAAAAAAAGAAAAAAAACTGGCAATCAAAAGTTTACAGTCTGTGCTTTCCATAAATTCGCATTTATTGCAATTTTTACCCTCTTTGCTCCTAAGTTATCTGTATTATTTGTAAAAACAATTTATTTTTCTGAAAATGTTTTGATCCATTCCAAAGTATAAATAGAATGTTTGAAAAACGTCTTTAAACACACAAATATAAAATATAAATCCAAGGAAACGGCACTTCGTATTAAAAAAGGATGGTACTAAATATCTCAGAATTAGAACTGATGGTTAATGGTTACATGTAAAATTATCCTCAATAATTGATAAATCAAGAATACAAGCAATTCTCTACAAAATCAGCAGATTTAGTTCATTTTTATTTTTTGCATATTTTGGAAATATTATTTTTTGAAAAAAATGTTTTTTAGATTATTTACTAGACCCAATTTTTTTTATTTTTTAAATTAAGTTTAAAATAATAATAGCATTGTTTTCGAGATATGGTCACTTAAAGATTAATTAAAAAAAACATTTTTTTCTAATTTACCGTTTTTAAATATATTTTTTAACGGTTCACAAAAGTCCTAAATTTTGACCAAGGCATTGGAAATTTGGCCTCTGTTTGCTGAGGTACAGCGAAGAAAAAGAAAAACATTTTCTTATTCCGATATCTTAGTTAACTATGGTCTAATTTTCAATGTAAAAAAATGAATCAGTAGTGAAATTTTCTAATCGTTTTGAAAAACATATTTGAAATTTTAGAATTTAGATTTCAACATTTTGATTCTAAATCTTTCAAAATACTTATTTCAAATATCATTTTTTTATTTTGCGCAAAGTTTTTGTCCTTACTTTCTTATGGTTTAAAAGTGAACACAAAAACCAGATTTTTGAAAAATTGATTTTTTTTAATTTTAAACAACCTTAGGGACCATCCATAAACCACGTGGATACTTTTTTGGGATTCTCAACCCCCCCCTTCGTGGACAATTGTCCATACAAAAAAAAATCTTTTTTTTATGGAGCGTGGACAATCGCCATAACCCCCCCCCCTCCCCCCTTAAGTGTCCACGTGGTTTATGGATGGTCCCTTACCCGACAAACTTCGCTCTGCCTTTATTTCATTTGTTGACGTTTTTAACTTTTTTGCTAATTCAGCCTCCTGTGATCAAAATTTGATTTTACGTAACTTTTCCATACAATATGCAGATTTTCCGGAATCGGTTCCAGAGTGGCCAACGTTGTAACTTTTTGGCGTAAGAACCTTCCTTGGACTTAAACGAACCCAACGCAACAAAGAGCACCTAGATCCGACATTCCGTGTTGAATTGATTCGCGTTCGAACATAACCGTCGAATTTTTTTATATATATAGATGGTTAATTAAAAAGTGACAATGATTTTTTTCCGTGCTCTTATTTTTTATGAATATTCCTCAAAAATCGACCAAACAACTTTGTCGAAGATACCATTTCGATTAGATTTTTTTTCTTCAAAAGATACAGATGTTCGAATATTTACGTACCATTTTTGTATGGGGAGCTGCCAAAATGTAAAGTAGACTTGTATGAGTGAACCAATACTAAAAAATGGCTTATTTGGTCATAGGAAAGGCTCCCGAAAAGTTTGAACCAGATCAAAATAATATAATTAAAATCCATTTCCATAATATGGTGTATTTGCGAAATGCATTAATTACACCTTAAGTTCATTCCAACAAGTATGATCTATTAAACGAGCAAACAATGAATTTTAAACAAAGTCAAGCAGTCTGTTCAGTATCCGGTCATAAGAGATTCATTTTAAACCGGTAATTAAAACACTTGGGAGAATGAATAGGGACCATCCATAAACCACGTGGACACTTTAGGGGGGGGGGGGTATGTCGATTGTCCACGCTCCATACAAAAAAGATTTTTTTTGTATGGACAATTGTCCACGATGGGGGGGGGGGGGGGCTTGAGATTCCCTAAAAAGTGTCCACGTGGTTTATGGATGGTCCCATAACAACTTTTCTCTCTATATAAGAGAAAACTTGGGAGCGACCAACATTCGTTGGTTCGTACAAGTTCAACGTAAATCGTTCTACCATAATTGAACACAAGTTCATTTGACAAAGTCAAAATGAAGTCCACTCAAGCAATGTATTGCATTCTGTTGATTTCAATGCTTTTGATGATTGGAAATTGTTATCCTGCAATTGAAATTGTTGATGGGAATTCATCGCAGATTGCTGGTAAGTTTTGGCCACTTGATTTTAACTTGATTAATTCGCTCAAAAAATCCTAACATTTGGTTCTCAGATCCTCAATCCCCCTTTGGTTATGGCGGCATTTTAGTGGATCCTGAAAATATCGGCAACGGTAAGGATTAGTTATTTACAAATAAGTTCAATCAGTAAATCCCTCCTTTCAGAAACGTCTGGAAATTCAACTGTTCCAGAACTTCAATTCCGTCGTTGTATCTGGTTTTGTTTGTGGTGGTAATTAGCAACAGAATAACATTCGTAAAACAATTGAATAAACAATTGGCAGGTGAAAAAAACAAAATCTTTTTTTCCGTGCCACCCTTTTTCCACCCGCAATCTTGATAGGGGGAAAAACTCTGCGAGGTGTGAAAATGCTAATTCGTGTTCCGCCTGTGCAGTTTTCCCGCCAGTTTTCCCGTCTGTCATTTCAATCAAAAGACTTTTTGCACCGCTGTGGATGAAGAGAATTAAATCCTTCCCGAACGAAGGATTTCGAGTCCAAACCCCCGGAAGCCAAACAACGGAAGCCCGCAACCCGTCTGTGGCAATAAATTTATCTTTGAAACATGCATGAAAAGTTGCGATAAAATTTTATGAATTTTTAATGATTGCAAAACTTTGGGAGCAGCCACCCTTCCTCGGAGAAGTGTGTTTATTTCTGCGCTCTCTGTGGCATGCGCTAGAATCTGCTACCATAGCGTTGGGTGCCAGAAACCAACCAAAGTTATGAGTTTTTACGACCCAAACGAGGCTATCACTTTCCTTGGGAGTAGTCGGTCGCAGCCATAGTTGGCACCCCCCAGCTTGGTTTGGTTCGGGATGGGGGGTGCCCGCACTTGTCTTGGTTGAATTGCTGACCAAATCCTTTGAAAAGTGGGGTGTAATGGTCAGATCCAGAAAAAAGCATGAATATTTGTTTAAATTTTCAAATGCGGTAATTCTTTTTAGAAATGTTCTAAAAATTTCGAGCATTTCAAATTTTTAAATCAAGAAGTGCCCAACTTAACCCAATTCTCCACAGTGTCAGAACCAAAAATCGGACCACCCACAAGTGGCAAGTGTGAATGTCCATGTGAGTGGGTGAAAGTTTGAGGGGGGGAGGGCCGGGGTGGCCCGGCATCATTAATCCTTATAAGAAGCTTAAATTATTCAATGGTTTATGTTACCCGTCCCGTTTTGTCGGAGTTTTGCTGCGGCAGCCCCAGATTCGGTATGAATGAATGTTGTTCTGGCAAACAGAGGATCGCTTAAGCCGAAAGAAACTAGCTTTTTGGGACCGGCAATAATATTCTTTGGTATTATTGCTTTTTATATTTTCTTTTTTTTTTTCCTTTAAAGGGGGAAGGATTCAACACTTCACCCGGGGACGAAAGGATTACAGACCTGAAAATAGATTTTTTTTCGGAAAAATGTATCCCCCCTTAAATAAGATCGACGACCTGGCAAATCAATTTTAAAGGGTGATGTCCTTTGATATATGAGTTGGCGTAAACATGAGTGTCCCCTTTTTGGCTGCTACTCAGTTCTTTGAGTGTCTGAAGGAGTTCTTTCTTTGTCCTTTTTTTGACACTTGAGAATTATTATTTCAAAAGGATCGGAAACGGAAGTAACATGATTTGTTGACTTTCACATTGAGGATGGCTGCTGACCGAGAGATGCAAAGTTGTTTCAAAATTATTGCTCGATTTGATCGGACAAAAAAAAAGACTTATTTAAATTACAAGCCATGAAAAACTGTTTCCAAAATTTTTGCTTTCAAAACATTGTTATGATAAAAAAATGACAATCATGACACTATGAGAGTTGTTGAAAGATTCCTATTTATACATGTTTCCGTAATGGTAAATAATAAGCTAATTTCAAATTTGTTGAAAACTACTTCTACAAAAAAAATCTCCTTCAATTTCTAAAAATATTTTGATATAATTAAGTAGTCTTGAGCTTTAAAATTGAGGTATGCTAGTCTTCTTACTCAAAAAAATCGATGTTAATATTTTATGACGTTACATTTATTAAATTTTCAGTGCTTTTTTTTAAATTCAGTCAATAATATGCAAATTTGACCAATAATTTTTCTCTGTTTATCCCGCTTGAGAAAAATAATAGGAAATTTGTATCTTTAAAATATCATGTCAACATTCTATTTTTCTCATTTCGCTTTCATCAGCTGAGCTTATCTACCCACAAATCTCTCTGCAAAAGTGCCATTCAAGTTGTGAAAACATCTTGTAAAACATAAATATCCCGCAATAAAACACCAAAACTACCTTCGTTTTGTTTTTCCCTCGTCATCGTCGTTGTTGATCGCCATTTTCCCAGTTTTATTTTCGTCTTCCTTCCTAGCGATTCTCCTGGAGCAAACTTTTCCTTATGCTCCATTTCTGTTGTCCAACCTTTTCCCCCCTCCCTCAAATCTTCCCAAACTCAAAAAAATAATAAAAACATAAAAAAAAACAAGACACAAAGTCCAACTTTTGCGATTCCACTCGTATTTTTTCACATCATTTTCGTCGCCGTTGTTTTTACCACCACCGTCCTCGAAAAAAGTGAGAGTTGTGTTCTAATGACGACGTCGTCCTGGTCCCAACCACGGAACCATAATCCAAAAGTGGGTGGCAAAATGTATAACGAAGCACACGCGGCGGGCAAGCAAAAAGATTTACCGATTGTGCGGAATTATTTATAGCATAAATTATCTTGTCAGACTGCGCTCTGGTTGACCGCGGCGTGGAACTGGGCGAGTGGACGGAACTTGGTCACCGTGAATAACGAACCGGCAACCAGCACCGGGAACGCATGGAGCGTTGATTGGGGCGTTTTTTTTAAAGGGAAAATGGTTGTTGTGGCCGGAAAAGAAAATTTAGCTAGATTAAACAAAAAAATTACGCAGAATACTGAAATTTTCATGCATAAAACTTGATTAAATGAAATCATGTTTGGTTCTAAACAGCAATTTCAAATGTTTTTGCAGTGTTATGCGACAAATTCTTGATTCAATGTTCATTTCAATACAAGAATATATCGTGATAGTATTTTTCGTGCAAGCTTGGTCTGATATTGGTTGAAAGCCAAAACAACTTTGGAATAACGTTTTTTGTTATGGACGACTACCTCCAACTGTTATTGGGATGATCGGATTAGTTGTTAAAATAACAAAAAATAATAACAAAGATTTGTTCGAAGAATAACTAGAAATGTTATTAGTCTGTTATTACAATAACAATCCAATTACAAAAAAATCATAACGACGAATAACAAAGCCTGTTATAACTAACATAAAATGTTATTGGCCTAGTATTTTCAAATACCAAAAAATGTTATTCCCCAGTTATTTCCGTCTGCTCGGGCAGGTAAGCTGTTTTAATAACTCAAAACAATAAAAGAGATTTGTGCGAAAAATAAAACATTGTGTAATCAAAAATATAACATGAAAATCCGATAACAGAGACAAAAAAATGTCCCAGATCAACAACTCAATTTGGTATTGGTGATACAGTCCAGACTCGATTATCCGAAGGCCTTGGAAAAATTTCACTTTGAATAATCAAACCATGCAAAACTTTGTTTTGTCTTATTTTTGATTGTCGAGCTTATGTATAAACTACTCTAAAGTGATACAGATTTTTTATATCCAATATGGCGGCCAAAATGGCGGTGAAGAAATATTGAAAAAATGCATTTTGTTATTTAATAGACAAACAACTATTCAAATTTATTAAATTTAAAAATACGAAAACAATTTTTTTCCGTGTTTTGATTATCCGAGGTCCCATACAAACCTTCGGATAATCGAATCTGGACTGTATATGATTTTTGCAACGAAATATAATAATTTTATGTTGTTTTAAATATTAGCTTATTATAAAACATTGATAATTTCCCTGTTCCAATTACATATTTTCGAATGCTAAACAAAATGAGTAAAAAACTATGTTCAACGATTAAAAATATGTTAAATTCTAGCATTTTAGAAAATTATAAAATATTTTGTCATGGGCGTTAGGAAAATTTTCGAACAAAATATTAATGTTTTGTGGAGTACATCAATAATAAAAAAAAAAAACTCACAAATTAAAAAAAAAAAAAAGTTCAAGTTGAAAACCCACATCTCATGGCCAAAATTATGTCCTTGGCAAATTTTATCCAAGCAAAAACTTATAATAAATCAGGTTATGGATACTTAGCAAATTTTCGAACGAATAATTGATTTCCTTGGGGGTTAAATCAATCATAAAAAAATCAACTTAAAATTTTCTGCAAAAGTTTATGTGATAAAACCTCATTTTATGGCCAAAATAATTTCCTTGACAAAATTTGGTCAAATTTTTTTCGTATTTTTAGCCATACTTACACAAATAAAACATAATGACAAATTATTGATTTTCTTGAGGGGTAAAATTTTGATTTCATTTTTGCTTTCGAAATAAAGCACTTTAATTTTTTTCACGAAAATCTGTAAATTCTTGATTCAAGAATATTTCTTGCAGAAAAAGCACGATATTTTGATTAGCAAATTCAGGTATCATTTCAGTCAGTTTTTCTTAAAAAATGTCTAACCTTGGTAATCTCTTAGTTATAAGCAATAATTGTTCCAAAATGGATTGAGATTTAAAGGAACTCCAAAACTCTGTTATGTACTGCGAATGAACTAAATGTAACATGATTATTCACTAATAAAACCTAATTGAAAAAATGAAATTGAGGTATCAGCCAATTGTCTTGAAATTTAAATCAAAATCACTTTTTCATTATAAAATAAACAACCTAAATATAAACATTCACTAAGTCTAGTAAAATTGTACTTTATGCAACAAATTGCAAAATGCAAAAAAAAAATCAGCACGAGTAGTTGAATAAAGACGAAGATTATTTCAGCACGAGTCGTACATTTATACAACGAGGTTCACCGAGTTGGAAAAATACGACGAGTGTTGAAAAAATCAAGTTTTGCAACGAGTTGCTTACAATTTTTTTTAGCAATTCTGAAAAACGCTTTTCAAATGGAGTTTAGTGTCAAACATTCATGTGTTCACAGCTCAGACCAAAAAATATCGAAAAATTTTAGAAGAACTTTTCAGCACTGTTACTGAAAGGTTTTAATTTTCCATTCTGTTATTTTTGGTGGAGAAAAGAATGGAATTTTGCTTGTCATTGGCGATGGAAAGTATACCATTTCGTTATTCAATGAGTAATTCTCGCTGAAAGTGGACCACTATTTACACAAGGTGCTCAAAAATCAAAAGCAATGTACTTTTCCAATAGCCCCCACCAAGTTATGAAAGAAACCATGTTTGGTTGGTTAAATTTGTCCTCACCTCGGCGCCACGAAGCTAAAACATTTTTTTTAATTGGTAATTTTTTGACTTAGGCGCGCCTACAAAATTGCTAATAACTTTGCAAAACTTCAACGAACCCTTGATGTTTAGGGGTGTTTTGGAAAGGAAATGAGCAGAGCTTTCGAATGCACTTGTCAGAAAAATACCGTTCCATACATTTTTTAGCCACAAAACAACAATGTATTTTTAAAAATCATTTTTGAAGGCCGGCGCCCCGCTTTATCGAAAAACTGACAAATCCATTCGAAAGCTGAGACGATTTCACATAAAGGACCAATAAATCTAAGGTGTATGTTCCTCCTATCTTTTTTAATCTAATTTTGATTCTGCGAGCGCAGCGCTCCGTTCGCATTTCGGGCACCCAAAATGTTGCAATTTGCTTGCCCCATTTTAAGGTTTTGTCAAAAAATATAGGTGCTCACTTTTTAAATGATAGTTTATTGTCCAAGGATCAAAATGCACTTTCGATAATTGACCAATATTTATGTTTTTGGGTTCTTCCAGGCAATTTAATGTCGAAAAATTGTTGTTTTTTACTTTTTTTTTGTAAAATGCTCACTTATTGGGTGGACTTTTTTTTTTCAGTAGAACTAATGAATGTAGCATGTAGGAAATTTCACCACGAACATTTTTCTCTAAAAGAAAACGTAATTTCGATACTCCAGTGGCAAGATATTTTAGTTTTAGTGAGAGAAAAAAGTGCCAATTTTACAAATTTCTCTGAATTTACAAGCACGGCCTATTATTTACATGCGGCATATGTTTTGGAGGCCAGAGTTTCTTATAATTATTTTGGTCGCTGAATTCGGATCTGGAATCAAATTTCAGATTAACTGTTAAATTTGGAGCCACGCCCAAAAGTTATTTGCGGTAATATGCTGTAATTTTAATCGCTAGTGAATTCGGTCATATTTCATCTTTCGCTCACCTTTAATTGATAATTTTCTCACGGATTTTTTATGTAGATTGTTTTTTTTCAACTTCTGATTGTTTTGAGAGGCCTCGTGGCGCGGTGGGTAGCGGCTTCGGCTGCCGATCCCTAAGTGGCTATGGGGAATACACGCAAATAATATTTGATCGTGGCTAAAATATCACTGTTCACTGTTTATCTGAAATTTGATTCCAGATCCGAATTCAGCGAAAAAAATAACTATAAAAAACAATACTCTGGCCTCCAAAACATATGCCGCATGTAAATAATAGGCCGTGCTTGTTAATTCTGAGAAATTAGTAAAATTGGCACTTTTTTCTCTCACTAAAACTAAAATATCTTGGCACTGGAGTATCGAAATTACGTTTTCTTTTAGAGAAAAATGTTCGTGGTGAAATTTCCTACATGCTACATTCATTAGTTCTACTGAAAAAAAAAGTCCACCCAATAAGTGAGCATTTTACAAAAAAAAAAGTAAAAAACAACAATTTTTCGACATTAAATTGCCTGGAAGAACCCAAAAACATAAATATTGGTCAATTATCGAAAGTGCATTTTGATCCTTGGACAATAAACTATCATTTAAAAAGTGAGCACCTATATTTTTTGACAAAACCTTAAAATGGGGCAAGCAAATTGCAACATTTTGGGTGCCCGAAATGCGAACGGAGCGCTGCGCTCGCAGAATCAAAATTAGATTAAAAAAGATAGGAGGAACATACACCTTAGATTTATTGGTCCTTTATGTGAAATCGTCTCAGCTTTCGAATGGATTTGTCAGTTTTTCGATAAAGCGGGGCGCCGGCCTTCAAAAATGATTTTTAAAAATACATTGTTGTTTTGTGGCTAAAAAATGTATGGAACGGTATTTTTCTGACAAGTGCATTCGAAAGCTCTGCTCATTTCCTTTCCAAAACACCCCTAAACATCAAGGGTTCGTTGAAGTTTTGCAAAGTTATTAGCAATTTTGTAGGCGCGCCTAAGTCAAAAAATTACCAATTAAAAAAAATGTTTTAGCTTCGTGGCGCCGAGGTGAGGACAAATTCAACCAACCAAACATGGTTTCTTTCATAACTTGGTGGGAGCTATTGGAAAAGTACATTGCTTTTGATTTTTGAGCACCTTGTGTAAATAGTGGTCCACTTTCAGCGAGAATTACTCAATATTAACAGGAAAAGTAAGTAGTTTCATATGTTTAGATGACTTCATTTCTACTTGTGATATTTCAATGTTTAAACTTAATTTTGCGAGAAGTATTTTTAACTTTTTTTTATGTGACTCAGGTTTTTATGTATTCCGTATTTTTTTAAATCCCAACAGTCAAAACTTATATTATTTAAATCATTCAATACCAAATCGCCCCCAGCAATCGAAGTTTCATCCGCCAGATGAAAATTAAATATAAATTAACAAAAGCAAGCAAATTGTATTCCAATCCCGCCCCACCTAGCCACTGCGACACATTAAACAAGCCCCTGATTGCCGGCCAAACCGGCCAATCCACGTCGGAGAGTTCCCAAAACGTTGAAGTGTTTCAGGCGTTTGCCACATGCAAACACCAGGTCTCCCCCCTGTTCCGCGGCAGAGCTCGACAGCGCGATGGCGCGCGTTTGACAATCACTCAAAATGACAGCCGCCGGCAGGTTGGGGATAGGATTTGGATTTGATGGGGGGAGTGGGACAGCTTTTGTGATCAAGTCAGACAGTGCGGCACAGGACAGGACAAGTGGCCTCGAGCGGAATGGCAACCTGTCGAGCGAGTTTTGCTGGCGTGATGTACTGAGTGTTGAAAACAAAGTTTTTTTTTTGTTGAATTAAATTTTATAGAAATTTAAAAAAATCTATGATTAAAAAAACAAAAACTGGATTCAACATTTCACTCAACTAACTCCAAAAAACAGGTGAAAATTGTACGACTACTACGCCTGCAAGCACGCCACACACACGTCCTTGCAGGGGGAGGCCCTGTTTCCCTGGAGTAGGGAGGGGCTTGATTTAACAAACTTCCCCAACCCCCTCCTCCGGCACTGATTGGGTGTGGGGGATAAAATGAATTCCGAATCAAAATCAGAGAGAGAGAATCGAACTCATAAATAATTTCCGCCCCCGCGCGTCCTGAATTTTGTATGCCATGCAAAGGACGCCGCCGACGGCAAACGAGTTGTTGCGCGTCAGGATTTGCATGTCCTCGAAGACTGTAGCTAGGAGTTAATTTGATCACTTCAAGTTGCTTGAAAAATCTAGATTCTTCAAACTACCTCACAAGTTGAAATGCAGCTTGCCTACCCGTAGGCGATTCCCCCTAACAAATCTCTCCACGTTGCACCGCGTGTTGCCTACATTACGGCTTAATCCCGCCCAATTCGCCCCCTCCGGACGGTCGCAACCTGTCTCTCCTGGCGGGGTGACATTTGATAAAGGTGTTTTCCGACGTGATTCGCAGCGCGTACTGCCAGGGACCTGTCCTGATCAGCCGAGCGTGCCGTGCGCCGGAAGTGCTTGTGTAGAGCAATAATCGTTAATTATTGTTTTTGTTATCGCGCGCGCAGTACCTACTCCCGGCCTGGCTGACTGGCCGGGATGGAATATTTAGTCCCCCCCAGCGGAAGTGTATTTGTGTACGTGTGTCTGCAGATGTATTAGTGTGTGTGTTGATTTTTCTATAGTACTGAAGCGTTAATAAATTATGAGGCATTATTCAATTCCCTTTGGTTTTTATTTTATCGCGGACAATCGACACTCGCTGGATTGAAATCAGAAGGGGTTGGAGAGCTGGAGAGGAAAAGTTGTATATACCGACCGATATAGGGCTGGTAAAGTGCAGCACAGCACAGCTGAACGCTAAATAGTTTATTTACTCCGGGATTTGGGTGTAGATTACCGGCTATGAATCATTAATGCGACCGGTTTAGAGAGGAGAGTGTACGCGGGACGAGTGAGTGCTGACGGGTTAACTGGGACATGGAAATCCCTGTTTGGATAGCACCTCCGTTTGTTGTTTAGTGGGAAGTCATGTTTTGGATTTTTATCATGTTTGAGTGGAAAAGCAGTGCAAAATTCACACTTTCAAAATCGATCAGAATTAAACTGTCAGCCAGTCCCTACACTCAAATACGTATAAAAGAGAGTGTGGAAAATTTTTAGGTTTTTTTTTTCATCCCATTTTTCAAAGTTTCATTCCTCAGAATGTACAATTCTAGAGTTTTTTTTTGAATAGGTCCAACAAACATATGAAAGACAATCGTTTATAGGACCTTTTCAAAAAAAAACTCTAGAATTCCTTAAAAAGATCACTCCCCGAATCCCATGAACCAGAATGTACCATTTCCCTGAAATGTTCATTGTTGCTGTTCTTTTGAAAGTAGAGTAAATGTTTAGGAGTATTACTGAATTCAAAAAGACAAATCTTTCTTTTTCAAGATTAAAAGATTTGATGGTTTGTTGATAGTTATATTTGAAGATTTAAAGATTTGATGGTTTGAAGATTCACCGATTTGAAAAATTAATGAATGAAATATCAAAAGATTCGAAGATTTGAAGATTTGAAGATTTGAAGATTTGAAGATTTGAAGATTTGAAGATTTAAAGATTTGAAGATTTGAAGATTTGAAGATTTGAAGATTTGAAGATTTGAAGATTTGAAGATTTGATGATTTGATGATTTGAAGATTTGAAGATTTGAAGATTTGAAGATTTGAAGATTTGAAGATTTGAAGATTTGAAGATTTGAAGATTTGAAGATTTGAAGATTTGAAGATTTGAAGATTTGAAGATTTGAAGATTTGAAGATTTGAAGATTTGAAGATTTGAAGATTTGAAGATTTGAAGATTTGAAGATTTGAAGATTTGAAGATTTGAATATTTGAAGATTTGAAGATTTGAAGATTTGAAGATTTGAAGATTTGAAGATTTGAAGATTTGAAGATTTGAAGATTTGAAGATTTGAAGATTTGAAGATTTGAAGATTTGAAGATTTGAAAATTTGAAGATTTGATGTTATGAAGATTTGAATTTGATTTGATTTTAAAATTTAAAGATTTTAAGAATCAAAGATTTGAATACTTCAAGATTTGAAAGCTTGCAGTTTTCAAGATATGAAGATTTGAAGATTAAATTATTGAAAGATTTGTTATTTGCTAATTTTCAAATTTCACGATAGCAAAAAAATATTAAAATATGAAGATTTGATGATTTTAATATTTGAAGATAAGTTGTTTAAAAGATTGGAAATTTTATAATTTCAAGGAACTGAAGATCCCATTATTAAATAAAAACTATAATAAAATATCAAAAATATGGCTTAATTTCTAATAATTTCATAATCCTCCGAAAAAAATTAACCTTCTTTTGGTAACACATAAAAAAAAAACATTTCTGCGAAATGGTTTGAAATGGAATATTTTTCTTATATTTTTTTTGCTTTTATCTCGAAAACAATTTCTTTCTGAACGGAAAAGATGTTTATGATGATGTTATCTTTTGTTTTGAAGCATCATTTTGTTAGTCCCTCGAGGTCGATAATTTAAAAATTTAAGGCCAATTTTTGTGAAATTTTAGGTAGAAAGTATAACAAACTTTTTTTTCTACATTTTAACAGTAATGCTACTGCCGTAAATTTACCAAATTTGAAAGAATGTTTAAAAAATACTTAAGTTTTTCATTTTTTAAGATCTTTGATCCTTAAATATTTTTCTTGAAGATGAAATGTTTTAATTGGAATGAAAATGCATAGCGTAACATTATACTATATCTTTTCAATAAATAAAAATCGATTTTCAAAGTCTCTTTTTCATATTGTATTGCCCCTTGATTTTTAAAAGAATTTAGAAATTGTTTCAGGCAAGAGAATTTCGAATTTTTTAATCCGCTCTGTAGTAAATTTTGAACTTCTCATTTTATTTCATTCCAGATTCGAATCAGGAAGGAAAAATTGGAAAAATCTCTCGACTGGAAAATTTTCGGGAATTTGTTGTGAAACGATAGCTTTTTTAACATTACAAATAGTAATATTTTTAACATTTAGAGCAAATCGGGACATTGATACAGACGAAATTCCGACACTTTGGTACTAGAGTAAAGATTTTTTTTAATTCTTAAAATAGATTTTTTCAAAACTAGCAACAAGATTGATTTTAGTCAATATCGTATAATTTTTTCCTTTTCAGTTAATCTCTGTGGTTTATTGTTAGCATCATGCAAATGTTAGTTAATATATTAGTAGTTAGTAGTTAGTATTTAGTAAATTTTCCTTGTATTAATGAAACCATAGAATTTCAGCTTCAACCGAAATAATTAGAAGTGTTAGCAAATGATGTTAGTTGTTACTTAAAATGTTAGTAGTTGTTAGTCAAAAGTTAGTATCACTTGATTTTTATCTTTTCCTTTCTTCCTTTTTCACTTTGACACACATGTTTATCTTTTACTTTTTCTTCTTAAAACTAGATCTATGTTTCATCCTGGTGCGGGAATTCCCAATGAGATTTTTTTAGTCTTTCTTTATGTGATTTTTTCAAAATGTAAGCAAATTCTAGAATGCTTCGTTCGAACTGAGAACAAATAAATAACTAAATGTCAGAGTTTTTTTGTTCAATAAATTTGCTTTAAGGCTAAAGACGTCCACAGCTAACTCAGAATTATGAAACTCCACTTGCCCAAATGAATTCTTGATTTTTCCCAGACTTCACCCCCTCGCAGCAGTAACACAAATCGCTCCTCAAACTTCTCCCGGAAACGAAAACGGTACACTTTCCTTCCATAAAATATTCAACCCAGCATCGTTTCAACCCGTTTCCCTTCATATCTGGTGCTTTCCCAGCACCGATAAAGTATTCAACAGCTGGCTGCTGGTTGCTTTCTTCCGCCCACCATCAACATCTCAACATCTCTCAATCCCCCCGCCCGAATTTATTATTCCGGTCACACAAAGACTTACCGTTGTACAGGATCGTCGAAGACGAGGACGGCGACGACGCGGACGAGGACGAGGACGCATCCCGGGTGGCCGCTTCCGGCGAGTGCGGCGGTGGACTCGGTGCCGTAGCGCCGGCCGTCGGCGAGGACGGGCCCCAACAGGTGCTGGCGGCGGTGCTGGTTCCACTGCCGGCTCCGGCCGGACTCGGCGAGGCGGTTGTGGCACCACCGTTGTCACCGACCACGTCGATTTCTTCGTCCTCCTCGAGGACCTCGACGATGACCTGGGGTGGCGGCGGAGGGGACGGCGGAGTGGGCGAGCGGCCGGAACTTGGGGCCTGTGGTTCCTCGACCCGGTCCGGCCACGGGTAGGCCTTGAACTTTTTCGCCATCAAGCAGCGGGGCATTTTGGAGGATTTTTTTGTTTTATTTTGTGAGGACAAGATTCGGGTTCAGGTACTTGTGTGTGTGTGTGTGGTTTGTTTGTGGGGACGAGCACGTGGAGTCACGAGGGTCAGTTCATGACGAAGGAACACGGCGCCCGGGAAAATCGATAGTTTCTTCCTGCCGGAACGGCGCTGCGGCGACGAGGTTCTTCTTGCCTTCTTCAGGAATAAATTTTCTACTTCCGAACGTGACACAGATACCAAAAACTTTCTTCCTTGGTTTCGGCGAGGGGCGTTTCAGGGGGGGAAGGTTAGTGTACAGGGAGTAGGACAGTTTAGTTATAGTTTTACGAGCTTTAGTGTCTTCACGAGATGTTCACGAAACTTAGAAACGCACACAGAGTACACTTAAAGGAAATCCAGAGAGTGTATGAGGACAGTTCACGCAGCAGCAGCGGTAGTACTAGGTTGTAGTGTAATAGTAGTTCATCAGCTTAAGTATCCTCGAGAGTTCGTAGAACAGTTGGTAGAACAGCGACAACGACGACGACGACGACAGTGTAGCAGAATCTTCATCCCGTGGTCACGGAACCAAAACAACAACACAGAGAGCAAAACGGAAGTGGTCACACTGTAGCGTACGCGACGACGTCAGCGACATCACGCGTGGAACAGAACAACCGGAAACACGAGACCACGAGATTCGAAATTAACCCGTTTAGCGGGTCAGCTTGAAGTTCCGGTCCGGCATCGAGGAGGTCGCCGGTGAACCGCAACCGGAACTGGCTACGTTGATGCACATCGAACTAACCCAAAAAAGGGTTACGGAACGCCGGATGTATCCAAAGCCGGCTGTTCAGAGTGTTCTTCCTCCGGGTTCCGGAACGCACTATTGCACACTGGTTTCTTCCCGAGAGTCGCGCGCGCGATGTTTGCACCAGGTTAACCAATCACAGTTAGCCGTGTAAAAGTGACAGATGATAGGGGTAGCGTTTATTTACAGGTTGACTCGACGAAATGTACCGAGAGATGACTTACTTCAAAGATCGCGTATGTGAGCTTAATGTATGTATGTATGTTTTGCAAACAACAACGGAACGAAACGGATTCGAAACACAGAGAGTGTGTGTGTGTGTGGAGAAAACGACACGACAGACAGAGAAAAAATGGTGTGTAAGTAAGTGTGTGTGTGACACGTGTGACACGACACGAACCGCACTGTTGGAACCGTGAAAGGCTTTTGAGTCCTGTCGGCCCGTCGGCGGTCCCTTTATAAAGTTTCGTCGGCCCACGAGCGCGACCCGAACGCCCGAGCACGTCCTGTCGTGTTTCCCCTTCCTTTCGCTAACGCTTCCTCTTCCGTACCCAACAAAACATACACACGCAGTAGGCGACGGCAACGTGTTGATGCACGCTCGCTCTCCCGAATTCAGGGGAAGAAGCAACAAACCGGATCCGGTTCGGCTCTTCACTCTCCCTCTCTCAGAACGTTCTCAAACTCTGCCGAATCAACACAATGCTCTAAAGGATCGCTTTCCCGATTTACGCTGCACACTGTGTGGATGTGGTTTATGCTTTATGCTTCACTGATTTGGATTCGGCACTCTCTCGCGCTCTCTTGCCACTTCGTGTCCTGCTTTCTACTCTTAAGGGGAAGGGGCACGCGTCGCACGTCATTCAGTCATCTGGCGCTCTCTCTCGTGGAACGTTTTATGTTGCTTTTTTATGCTTTTCATTCAGAATAGCGTTTTTTTTTTGTTGCTTACTGGAAAGTGGCAGCCGATTTACTTTTCGGGTCCGTTTCAGGATGTGTGGAGAAGGGAAATGCGGAATTCTTCTTCTTCGTTTTTTTTTCGCTTGCGTTGCTTTCGACTTGTTTGTTTGTTTGCGGCGGCAGCAGTTGTAGTAGTAAGGAGGATTTAAAATTCCGGCCTCTTTCTGGGTCAATCTATTGGCGATTATACGTTTTGGGTGAGATGCGATGGGAATTGAAGTTAAGAGTAGTGATACAGTCGAAAAGAAGAGTGTGTTGAGTTTTTTTTTTGTTGGTTTAGTTTTTCATATCAAAACACTAAATTTTTAAATTTCTATCGAACTAGGTTTTTTTAGATTTATTTTGCCTACAAGAGCACTTAGCTAGCAAAATCTATACTTAGAAATATGTAAGTAAATCTTTCCCAGTTCCTGAGGGGAACACCCTTGAAGAGTATCGGGGCCGGCATTTACAAAGCGGATTCAGTGGCAGTTTAATTCTCAACTTAATGTTAACATGTTAAGGTTAATGTTAACATTCCATAGGTCGCCTCCCTAAGGTGTCGTGATAAGGTCCAGTTTGTGACGATACACAACCTTCCCTTTACTAAGCAATCGATTCCAGAAGGGAAAAGATCACCAGTTGTGTTGGTCCGAGCCGGGATTTGAACCCCGATCTACCGCTTACGAGGCGGAAGCGTTACCACTGGGCTACGTGGCTCGGTCGAAATAACGAACTATTTAACCTTCCTGCAAAGTCTTATGAAATGAGCTCAGTTGAAAGATTCTCCAAATATTTGAATTGCAAATGATACATCTTGGAGCAGAACTTTTAAATTCTAATAAAACACTCATTGAATTTAATTAGGGAAATTTCGTGAAAGTTAGCAAAAAAACTTAAAAACGTCTATAGAGCAATTCCATGTCAAATCGGAAGATAGTTGTACCAATAGAGGTGGCGAGGGTGGTCTCCGATATCAATGAAACATTGTAGACATGTCACCTTAGGCTTATATAAAACATGTTTGTGTAAATGGAAAGAGTTGCACTCGAGGATGACATTTGAGAAGGCCGTCAGTTATTTGAATATTGTTGCATTTTGTAATTTATATAGATTCCAGACTCGATTATCCGAAGGCCTTGGAAAAATTTCACTTCGGATAATTGAATCACGAAAAAAATGTATAGCATTAGTTTCGATTGTTAGATAATCAAGTCTGAACTGCTTTGCTGTTCCGTAAAACGGGCTGACTTTGACAGATTTGAGATTTTCCTTGAACAGTACAAATTAAATACGTGTGAAATGTTTTGGAAACATATTTGCTTTGTAAGATAAGTATTCAAAGTGCTTCAAGACGTAAGTTAACTTTAATATTTTAATATTCTCAAAGTGTCATGATTTTCTCAATGAGCATGATTTCAAATAGGAAAACGGAATGCTTTTTCGGATTCTTTGGACAATTTTTCAGTAAGAGCAGGTAAAATAAAATTGTAAATGATGAATACTATGTGCTTTGAAACATAATAAAAAAAACTCAATTTTCATTTTTTGTAGAACAAATCTGATATAAATTGTGAAACTTTTGATTCGTGCTTCGAATTCATTTAAAAAATGCAATATGAATAAATAATTGTATAAACAAAACTAGATTTGACGAATTTCTGGCAAAGTTCTGACTTTAGAAGAATTTTATCTAAAATCATATAATTGTTTAAAAACTAATAAACTTAGTTAACTACAAACAAACATTATTTTTTGTTCTTAAAAACTATATCAGCAACCCTAGTGATGGTATTTGACGTAAAATAGTAGTTTATGCAACAAGTTGCAAAAAGGCACGAGTCGTACATTTATCCAACGAGGTTCACCGAGTTGGATAAATACGACGAGTGCTGAAAATATCAAGTTTTGCAACGAGTTCCATACAACATTTTTTTGCAATCCTGAAAAACACCCTTTGAGTGAAGTTACAAGTCAATGGTTCATGTATTTTGTCAATAAATCGTAAAATAGTAGTTTATGCAACAAGTTGCAAAAAGAGGATTTTTTCAGCACGAGTCGTACATTTATCCAACGAGGTTCACCGAGTTGGATAAATACGACGAGTGCTGAAAAAATCAAGTTTTGCAACGAGTTCCATACAACATTTTTTGCAATTCCGAAAAAACACCCATTGAGTGAAATTTTAAGTCAAATTATCATGTATTTGAAAATAAATCGTTTAAATCAAAACAATGTTGAAAAGTGTTACTTTTCGAAACAAGTGCTGAATAGTTCAACTTTTCAGCACCCATTTCAGTGCTGAAAAGTAGAACTTTTCAGCATTTATTTTGAAAAGTGTTGCTATTCGATTCTATTATTTTTGGTACAGAAAAGTAGGCTATTTCGTCGTTCAAGAGTGACAGGAAAAGTAAGTAGTTTCACGACGGAATTGCAAAAAAAAACTTTCAGCATTTATTTTGAAAAGTGATGCTATTTGATTCTGTTATTTTTGGTACAGAAAAGTAAGCTTTTTCGTCGTTCAAAAATGACAGGAAAATTAAATAGTTTCACGACGGAATTGCAAAAATAAAATTTAAACACCCATATCTGATTTTAACAAGTCACTTTATCAAAAAAACCCCGGAATTCAAAATAAGAATGTTAACGCAACTATTTTTTTAAACACTATAGAAAAGAAATATTACTTTATCAGGTATTACTTGGTGCCTTCCCTACATTGATATACTTTTGATAGGGTTCCCGCATAGAAAAAAACCGTTTGAAAATCATTTGTTAAATATTCAATCAACCTTTTACCAAATTGTATAGCAACTATTTGGTAAATATTTTTTTTAATTCCTCACTGTCTCTCAAATAGTGAACTATTCCCCATATATGTTGTTAGCAATATTCACTATTTGATTTTTTCTTCTAGCGACACTTTGTCAAGTGCTTTTTGAAAGTTCATTTTTGCGTATATATTTTAGGGATTTCACCATTTCTCAAATGGTATTTTTATGGTTTTAAATAGTTATTTCAGTGATTTTTCATGGAGCATTACATTTTGGGGAACAGTTGTAACAATTCGAATGAACATCAATTTTTCAAGGATCAACCTGATCGTTGGGTTCAATTCCTTGCCGACTGACTACAAAAAGTTTTGCGACTTCTTCTGCAACCAAGCACAAGACTTTACAAGAGAGTTCGTATGTGCGAATTGTGGGCTGTACCTAGGCTTACAAAAGAAAAAATGCAGTGTTTGTCACAGTAGTCACGCATCATACTTTATAATGTTCGATGTAATTGAAAACATTAGAAAAGTATTATCAAGAAACTGGAACCGCATTTGTGACTACAAGGCAACATCATCCCAGTCCAACCAGGTGACAGACATTGTGAACGCTGCTGTAATCAAATCTAAAAATGCTGGAAATGCCATTACACTCGCTTTAAACACCGATGGAGTTAAAATATTTAATAGCAATACAAAAAAATCACTCTGGCCGTTGATGTTTCAGATCAATGAGCTTCCCCCAAACCTTAAATTTCTAAGAAAAAATATAGTCATTGCTGGATTGTGGTTAGCCGAAGGTGATCTAAATATTGAAGTGTTTTTTAAACCGTTGATTCCCATTTTCCAAAAATTGTACAATGAAGGCTTACACATAGGAGTAACAAAAATAGATTCAGTGCAGATTGTCGCATGTTGTGTGGATACCATAGCAAGATGCAAATTACAAGCAATGAAGCAGTTCAATGGTTACGAAGCATGTAGTTATTGTTTACATCCAGGAGATTTAGTCAATAGACAGATTAGATACGGATCTAAAAGAAATGTTACTCTAAGAACGCATAACGATACGCTGCAAGCTATGTTGGAAAGCAGGTTAAAGAAAGAAGCCGTGCGTGGTGTGAAAGGAATTTCTCCATTGATTAGATTTCCGGGATTCGATGTAATTAGAAATGTGCCAATTGATTATATGCACTGCGTGTTACTAGGAGTGTGCAAACAGATGTGTAATTTATGGTTTGATAAAGCCAACACGCCATGGTATATTAAGAAAGAGGTCGCAAAAATTGACGAAATGTTAAGTTCAATTAATCCTTTCGTGGAAATTTCGAGGCGTGCACGGAAAATTTCTGACAGAGCGAATTGGAAGGCGAATGAGTGGGTGCACTGGCTCCTGCATTTCAGTTTTATAAGTTTAAATGGAAAACTCCCAAACACTTATTTAGATCACTATTTGCTCTTAGTCAAATCCATAACAACCTTGTTGCAAAAATCAATTTCTCAAAACATGTTTGATTTGGCGGAACATCAATTACAGAAATTTGTGAAAGATTTTGAAATACTTTATGGAATTTCTGAAATGAAGTACAACATACATTTATTGACTCATTTAGTTTCATGTGCAAAAGATTATGGTCCTCTGTGGGCATTTTCTCTCTTTGTTTTTGAAGACGTCAACGGAGTTTTTAAAAAGTTTGTAAAAGGGTCGAAGGAGCCAGTAATTCAAATTGCAAAACGTTGTGTAATGCAATTCAAAATTAACAATTATGATAACTTGTCCATCGATCCAAAAGTTTCAGAATTCTGCAAAAAGGTGAACTTGATCAATTCCATTGATACTAGAACTACAACTCAAAAATTTGTTATTGACGAATCCGTGATTAACAAATATAACAACGTTAGAGAATTTTTTGTTTTGTCCAGATTGAAGTTTAATAACTTTATTTTCAAACCGTTCTTTAAGTCAACTTGGTCAGGAAAACGAAATGAAAAAAGACCGAATAATGATTGTTTTTTTAGTATTGAAGAGGAATTTGAAATATTTTTTGGCAGAATTCATACAATTTTAAGTGACGGTGAGAAATATTATTTTTTGTTTAGACCTGTTGAAACTTGCACAATTGCACCATCTGTGGAAGAACGATTTTTGAAAGCAAAAGTAGACGTGAATAATTTTTTTGTACCTAGTTCAAATCAACAACACATTGTCAAAGTACGTATCGATAGGGTGCGATGAAACTATGTATTTAACTAAAATTATGTATAAACTTCACGTAGATTAAAAAATAAGGTTTAAAACAGCATTTTTGAAAAATAGAGGAATTGAAAGAAATTATTTCATAAATAGTATAGAAATATTCGCAAAAGGTTCAAGATGGAAGGCAAAAATATATATAAATGATAATAAAAGTTCTTAAACATATGTAATTCCTAGTTTTTTTTTTCAAATTCCCTTAAAAACACATCAACTTATTCTTTTCGAAAAAAAATTAAGAGAATCTGTCAAATAATAAATTTATGTTCAAGAATATGATCAAATTCTAGCACCATTTAAAATTTAAATTAACAATTTTGCAAATACTAACTATTTGTGAAAACATCACCACCATATTTTCGAACCAACAATTTGACAAATCGTCAACATTTCCCAAAAAGTAATTTAATGTTTCTTTATGGTCACTAAATCATCCTCGTTCATCCGGGTTATCAGATCTTAAATTTTTTGGATAGGTCGCATGAAAGATCCAGATAACGTTTTCATCATAATATTTGAAATCCGACCTCAAAAAACTTAAGTGTTTATAACTTTTGATAGGTTTTTTAGAGCTTCAAATACCTTTCGAAAAATAAATTTCAAGACAAAAACTAGCCCTTTTTACAATCTTCCGGACTTTATTCAAAATCGTTTTTCAACACATCTTTAGAAGTCATGATTTCTAGATAGCGACTTATGGAACCCCAAGACGGATCGAAAGAGTCTTAAACGGATTTGATTCAGAGTCGATATGTGATTTCATAGCATCTCCTCATTGAGTTGGCAATTTTTTTTTTTTTTAAAATAGTGCATGGACCTTGTGTGGCTTACCTTATTATACATGTTTTTAAAATAATTATAATAATTACGGTATCTCAAGCCACCGCATCGTATCAAAAAGTGGTCAAAGACAAGCTTGTAGGAACTTTGACAGGCTTTCTGAAACTAAAATTCACGCTTTTTTATAAGATTTTTTGATCTTTAGGTTTAAAAGTTAAGTTTGAAGGTGGGTCTACGTTTTATTTCTTTTCAAATTGTTTTGAAAATAGCTCTAAATGTTGCAACCTCACGGAAAAGGCGGGATTACATGTCTCTCCTACAAAAAACATAAATAATTGAAACCTTTTTGAGCGGTCTAACAATCTACATTTTCAGAAAACGACCGCTGGAATCAATTCTCTAAACAATTTTAAATAGAAGTCTCCAAATTGACAACAACAATTTCGACAGGCTTTTTGTTTTTTTTTTTCAAAATTAAATCTCGAAATTATTTGTTTTGCAATTCCGTCGTGAAACTACTTACTTTTCCTGTCATGCACGAACGATGAAACAGTCTACTTTTCTCTACCAAAAATAACAGAATCGAATGGAAACTCTTTTCAACACAAATGCTTAAAAGTTCTACGTTTCACGTGATATGCTGAAAGTTTGAACTTAGAAATACTCGAGCAGACGGAAATAACTTGGGAATAACAACTTTTGATATTTGAAAATACCAGGCCAATAACATTTTATGTTATTTATAACAAGATTTGTTATTCACCGCTATGATTTTTTTGTTATTGAATTGTTATTGTAATAACAGACGAATAACATTTTTAGTTATTCTTCGAACAAATCTTTGTTATTATTTTTTGTTATTTTAACAACTAATCCGATCATCCCAATAACAGTTGGAGGTATTCTTCCATAACAAAAAATGTTATTCCTAAGTGGTTCTGGCATTAAATCAATATCAGACCGATAACAAATTTTGTTATGATAACATAAACTGTTATTGAACTCTTATGCAAAAATGGATTTTGCAAGAATATTCCATAACATTTCCTGTTATTTTAACTGTATTTCGTCAGCGTGTGCTATCTTGTGAAAACGACCATTTAGTACAATTCGAGAAAATCGATTTTTAAAGTTTGATGATAAATATTTTCAAAACTATGAATGGTAGAGCCACTCCTTTTGAAGCAATCTGTTCGTATACTATCGCTTAACAAACGCTCCAATTTTCAACTGATTTGGTTACACCAGTTAAATGATACTGTAAATTATGCTATCAAAAATCTGAAAAGCACGTGTCACAAGTGTGTTTCGAAAGTAAAATTGTACTACGTGTCACAAGTGTGCACAGAATTCCCATACAAACTAAAATAAGCTCAAATCAATAGTTTAACCGACTTAATCAGAATATTTTCAAAAACAAAAGATTGCATTGCTTTTAGAAAGTGTGTATCAACATAAATTTGTGAAAAACAAGATAAATTTTCCACATTTTCCAACAACATGTATGACGTGTCACAAGTGTGCACGATCATTTCGATGACCATTTAATGGTCTATGTCACAAGTGTGTATTGCGATATCCGGGAAACGGAAGCGAGTTTCCAAAATCGGGTTAAAGCATCTTGTAGTGTTTGTTAAGTAAAGCAAAACGTCATCATTAACTCATTTTCGACCAAAATGGTCTATGTCACAAGATAGCACACAGCTGACGATTTGTTTTTGAAATGGCATGAATTGAGTTATTACCGTCTGTTCGGGTATAGTAATACTTTGCAACAATGTTTTGATTTAAACAGTGCAGTGGAACGGCTAAGTTTATGGACAATTGAATTACAATGTCATTCAAAGGGTGCCTTTCGGAATTGCAAAAAATGTTGTATGGAACTCGTTGCAAAACTTGATTTTTTCGGCACTCGTCGTATTTTTCAGTGTAGTTAGTTGGATGGTAGTAACTTGAATAGGAAATTAAATTACATCAATTAACAATGATTTAAATTTAAATACTATCAAAGGTAAACTTATGAGAAGTTGGATGAACAATCCGATCCGAATTTTGAGACTTGTAAACCAAGTCTTTTTTTTTCGTTTAATCAAGTCTTTTTTATAGAAATGACCAAATGCCAAAAAAAATGACAAAACCACTGTAGACAATATCTAACATAGTCTATATCGCTAGCTTAAATGTAAAATTTGAAGAAGAGCTCGCATTTTTTTTTTTTTTTGATGTTAAAAAAGTTCTCCAATTTGGACGAAACATGTAGAGATTGTATATCTTTCGATTGCTAACAAAAGTTGTAAAAAATTATTTATGGCACCGCTCTTAATACCGTTTAAAAATATCTTTTACGCACATCTTTAGAGATTTTTCTGCGTTGATAGGTTCTTTTGAATATGTGTCTCGTTTTGCACTAGCGTTTTATAATTCACCAATATTTAACTTTACCATGCCGGAAGTCCTAACACAGCAAAACAATAAAACGCTAGATAAAAAAACAACAGCCACGCATCTTCCGCAACATTCTCAAGTTCGCACATTCCAAACACCACAAACAACAAACATCTCCCACAAACGTAAACTGCTTGAGCTGAATCATGACCCAGGAATTGTACGAACCAAGCGGCGCCACAACGCCAGCAGCGGCAGTTCCTCCACGTGAGGTTATGGCTAACCGGCGATCAACGGCCGCAGGCACGTCCAACCTGCCGATAAGCCCCACGCCCTACTGTTTGTTATATAAAAACGCAGGGCCGTCCTCCAACGAGTCAACATTCGATCGGTGGCGGTTCTCTAGGTCAAACAGGATGAACGGTAAGTTACGGCGCGGCTTGTACCGTACCAAGTGCC